>NW_010303076.1:86090-86720 GCF_000700745.2 Antrostomus carolinensis
AAGGTGCCGAGGCTGTCTGGGAGGTGAGCATAGAAGCACTGGTAGAGGAAGACCAGGTCGATCAGGCCGTTATGGAGAATGAGAGGCTTCTTTGCTCGTATGAGCTCCAGGAAAAAAGTCCGAACGCTCTGGCTCTGGTTCTCATTGCCCTGCAAGAAGGAGGATCAGGCAAAGAACGGTAGCGCCGTGACTTGCCACCACCCCGGGAAGTCCTCAGAGCCTGCTGGAGCAGAGCACTGCCTACAGCTATTCCTTGCTCTCACCAAACAGAAACCCCAAGATTTGGAAAAGCGAGTGCAACAGGTGTCAGCCTGGTTATAAACCATCAGGGAGGTGAAAGAGATAATGACCCCAGTGTGAGCCCATCTCCACTCAGCAGCTGCGCGAGGGAGACGCCAGCACCGTCCCCAGAAGCCTGGAGCAGGGCAAGGGGAGGTGTGCAAGGAGAGTCCTTTTGTACCTTGTCGTTGCCCTTGTGGTACGGGATCCCCTGGGAGTACTGCTTGTTGAAGTCAAAGCCGTGCTGCACCAGGAACTGCACCGACTGCGGCTCGACGATGTAATCCTCGGTGCAGAGCAGCGTCAGGTTGTAGATCTGGCAGAGATACGTGTTCTCGGACTGCAGAGGGA
>NW_010303077.1:0-32397 GCF_000700745.2 Antrostomus carolinensis
ATATAAATTATTATAAATAATAATTCATTATTAAGAGTTATTTTTCATGAGACTAGATTTAAATTTGGACCAAACTTTACCTTTATTGCAGCTCAGTTGAAAACAGAAGTTTTTTAACTGGTAAGAATCTCAGTGAGACTTGAGGACCTGATGGTAGAAGGGACAGGAGGAGAAATACCTGAAATGGATGTACTATTTTCTGAGGGGTCTCATCAGACCTCAGGGAGAGCGCAAAGACACTGCAACAAAAAACAAACAAACAAACAAAACCAAACAAAAAAAACCCACCAAAAAACAAAACCCCGAACAACTGAAGGAAAGTCTTACTTTTAATTGAGAATAAAGGACAGTCTGTGAATCTTCTATGAATCTTCAGGACTCAGCAAATTCAATGAATCTACCCAGCACCTGGTCCAACACAAAACCTTCTAGCTTCTTCAGTCCTTCTGGTGATTTTTGATCAGCCAATCAGCCATAGGGGAAAAAAAAAAACCAAAACAAAACAAAAAAAAAACAAAACCCAAAAAACTTGTACTGCTAATGTTCCCTTCAAAACCTTCTCATTCATCTGCAAAACAGGTTGTGTATTAGGATAGAACAGCAATCACGCTGCAGTGTAAGAAACAGTGGGACAACCAGAGAGTGAATGCTTCTCTGAAGACAGTCTTACCTTCACTATAGGTGTCATAGTCCTCTGTTGTTCCATGGCCCTCTCTTCTTGATGAGTGTGAAAAATTACCTTGCAGAAGCACTTTCTGCTATGAGTAGAAAGTGGTGGACTCCTCTTCCCTAGCAACATTCTGCTAATTTCTCCTGTAGAGATTTGAGTGGATTTTTTTTTCCCCACACCTCTGTATCCTAAATTTATGATAAATAAATAAGAATGGTTCTTCTCTAAGCAAAATACATTTAATTCCATTTTCTTGAATGTACTTATTTGAAATAAAATTTTGAAAATCTCATTGCATTTTCCCTAAGTTTTTCCTGAGTTAAACTATCTATACATTAGCTTAAAGCAAAAGATGGCTTGACAGGAGTATTACATTATAACCCAGTGCCCTTCTAGTCCGTATTTTAGAATACCTACAAAGATGTTTTTATGACATAGATCCTACAATTGAACAGGTATACTCTACTTAAAATGCAACTGGTCACATCATTATTCACATCACATTATTTAAAAGACTTCTGCCTGTGCAACCTGGACTGTTTGTTGACATTCCTACTCAAGCTGATGTGCAACTCCTGAAGTGGTTTTTGTAGACTCCTACACAGGGGTAGGTGTAAAATTCCAGTGTACCTGTTTTTTTCTGTTGCTACAGTACCTCTGGTTACTAGAAACAAGTAATTTTATTAAAAAATTATTATATAATATATTTTAGCCCATTATGTTCCATGGAAACCTGGGTTATTTTGTATAAAGTCACTGATAGTGTCAAGTGACCAAATGCAATATAATAAAAACATAGTATTTACATTATTTTAAAGACAACCATAGTAATTTAAACATATATAAAACCTCAAACTGATATTTGTCTCCGAAGTGCAAAATCAGCTCAGGTACTGCGAAATCTGTGAGATAATAATAGTGCATGTAATTCACTAGCCAGTTGAATACCTTTGGATTAGTTTGGCATGCCTCCAAGTTAGGAACTCAGGAATGAAAATGGTTTAATTATTGTAAACAGAGAAAGCCTTCCGAATATATAATGTGAAAGCAGTGTAGCATGTCTGCATGTTGAGTTTTTCCTCTCTTTTCAGCAAATGGCAGTGAGGTTCACATTAGCAATGTGCGCTATGAAGATACAGGAGCATATACTTGTATTGCAAAGAATGAGGCAGGGGTGGATGAAGACATTTCTTCTCTTTTTGTAGAAGATTCTGCCCGAAAGACCCGTAAGTATTATGAGAAGTAAAAATATACATGTAGCCCAAACTTAAACATTGAATTGGTATTAAAAACTATGAAATATTAATTAAATTTAAATGAATATGTGTAGATAACCGATTAAAAAGAAAGTTTAATAGTGATGTCCAAAAATCACTGAAGGCAGAGTGCATAACCTGAAGTTTATTTAGAAGTAAAGTGAAATCTCTGATTAATTCTGTGAATTGTTATTTTTTGCATAGCTGTTAAAATTTTGATAGTTTCCTTGTGATAGATATGCTGCATATGAAGGGAATAGGAAGGTCTAAAAGTAACTGGATGCCTAAATAAGGCAAAGCAGTAGTCCTGGTGTGGTTTCTGGGGTTGATGGGGGTGTGGGAGGAAGACCTTTTCCTGTCTTCCTGTATGTTCTTGAGATACACCAAGAGTCACACTTGACCCTCATGACACGAGTGTCATCACAGGACTTGATCTCACCTGCTGGAGTTCTCAGCAGGTCCAGATCAGTGCCAGCCTGCCCATGCTGTCTTGTGCCTGGATAACTGTGGCTCTCCAGAAATGTGAAGCAACAGTGACTACATTGACTTACTAAGTTCAATGTGCCAAAGAAATCTCTACCACTACTGAAAAGTAACTTTTTTTATCCTCTGTAGTATGGGGCTTATAAACCCTGTTTACCTGTTATTTGTCTGCTTTGATACTTTTTTCCCTTTCCATTTCTTTGTTCAGAAAAATCTATTCCTGAGTTTACACTTCACCTGTCTGTTTTTAAATCTGTTATTTTAATGAATACTGCATATTCGTTAGAGATTCATCTAGTAAAATTGTAGTTATTTTACTAGTGAGTCTGATGCATTAACTTAAGGCATTCCTATTTATCTAAAAGGTTATTCGGCAATGATGAGTACTCAACAGAAGATACTAGAGGCAGAATTAGTAGTACTGCAAGCCTGCCTGGCACTTCCTGTCATAAGATGCTGAGTTCAGATACATATAGGTTTATTAAGCTTTAAACATTTCAAAGGCAATCTCCCGTGAAGGAAAATTTTGTAATCCAAATGTTAATATCTTTACTTAGCTGCTTTCAGTATCACTAATTTCATTTGAAATATCTTAATATGTTTTTGTTAAGTGTCATGAAAATGACTGTTCAGACATTTCTGAGAAAGTAGCTGAGAATAAGTTATTTGATCATGCTCAATTTCTGGTAATCTGGTGATATGAGGTAGCTCAGTCACCTCCATTTGCCTTTTGCAGTCTGTGAAAAATGTTGTGAATGTTGCCAAATTACGAAACCCTGACAAACTTGAATTTGTTTATGCTTTGTTAAGACTTGTTTGGCCTTAACAACAAAACATTTATATCCAACTGTCCAGTTTCCAAGTATTTTAGTTACATAACTGTTATGTCCTCTGAAGATCTCCTCTGTAGTGATTGTGCAGGAATAGCCACACCTATTAAAATTACTGTTTTCAGGAATTGTAATGTGATGCAATAATTTTAGATCAGTTAACTTCGCAGGATTTATAAAATCAGATGCTATACAATGAGCACTGCTTGCAACAAATGCTTTAAAATCTACTAGCAGTAAGTTGTTATGATGGCCATTGGTGTCATGAAAGATATAAATGAAGGAAGACAGAATATAAACCCAATTATTTCTAAGATAATACATCCAAAAGACACAGTCTCCTTCCTTCCTATTAAAGTAATTTACTCTGCAAGTTCTATGATGTATATTGAAGGGAGGCATATTTTACCATGGTGTTCCTTGGTGTCTGAACATGGTTTCCTAAAATATTGGTGAATGTGTAAATACACATATAGTCCATAGGTGCATAATTTTATCATTGAAATATAGATGCAACAGATACTTATGTGAGATGCTTACTCTTGGACGCTGATTTGCTTACCTGGGCTCAGAAACTCATTTCTGTATATGCAAGAAGACTAAGGTACATAGTAATAAAAAAAGCAATTGCTAGCAATATCATTATAACAGCTACATAAATAAATTGCCTTCACAGGTACAAATTTGATAGATACTGTTTAGATAAATGCTTCCATTTAAAAAAAGGTCCCTATACAGGGAGGAGCTGCTACCATCAGAAAACTGAAATTAAGAGTAGAAGGGCTTTATTAACTCTTCTCTGCTTTTTTTTGTATTTCTCTCAAAACACTGGTTCATGCAGCAAATTAGGGACTGTTAGAGAAGAAAATTACAGAGGTAAAACCACCTGGATAGGGCTGTGGGTTTGTGTTTCCTCACCTACACATTTTAAACACAATGTTCTACTACTTTAAAGCCTGCTGATTAGATCACAAGTTACATTGTAAAGATCTCCAGTGACATAAATGTGATTTCATGTGATCTGATATAAACTATACCTGTCATCAATAATATTTTTCTAAAAAAAAAATTACTTTTATCCTCCTTTAAGAGAAAAAAACAGATGTTTATTTTTAAAATATTTTTATCTTTTTCTTACTGGAGTACTCCTGGAAATCTTAGGATATTGAGTTGAACAAAAGTAGAATGGATTCTCACTAGCTTGTCAGTTAATCTGGGTTTATCTAGTTTTTAAATGTCACACAAGGTAAAAATCATAGCAAAATAAAAGCATTTTAGAACATTGAGTTGATTGGCTATTGAGAGGGTTAGTGAGAACTTTTACAGTGGAGCTCTAAAATAAAATCCTCAATTGTACTGCATTGAGCATGACAGTAATTTTATAAACCATACAATGAATACAGAACCTGGTTCCATTTTTGCCACTCTATGTACTTTATTTCCTAGAAAGTTTAACAGTCAAAGGAAATGTTCAGTTTTGTACTTACCTGACCCATTGCTTATGTGCATGTGAAAGCTTTTGGGTTTTAATGTTACCTTGCATAATAAGCTAAATCTATGGTAGTTATCTGTGGAATCTCATTTTCAACACATCCCGAATTTGTTATACTGAAAACTCAGTACCATTCTCTGAGAAAAAAATTAATATATGTAGCAGAAAGGGCACAGCGAGCTCATTCCTTTGCAGATGCGTAGCCTAAACAGCTCTGGAGAGAAAATCTTATATTTTCTGTCACCTCTACCTAAACTAAAACCAGTGCAATTATGAATAATCATGGGCTTTAGTGGATGTTAGAGTGAGGATAACTTTCTTCTTGTGATCTTGGCTCTTCTTGGCTCCTTGAGTGGTCCTCTAGGAGCATCCAGGGAAAGGTAAGTAAGGAGGAATAAGTAAAATTGAAGTGAAAAAGACCTGGGGAGAGGGACAATGGAAAAGGACAGTAATGTGAGGAAGAAAGGGAGGAATCAAGTTGCCACAGATGAAAGAGGACAGGTTAGTGAGAACACTTAAACACTGAAGGAGAAAGAATGGGAGGAAAAAGGGATAGGAGCACCAGAGCAAATGATCTCTTAAAAGCTTTATAATAGTCTTCTGTAAGACCTGGAGTTGCATCCCAGAGTATCTAGTCACTTTCATGTCTTGTCGTTAAATTTCTGTGATCACACAGCAGCAGTGTATGTCTTATAATGCTGCTCCTTTTTAATCCATGTGGAGAATAATACTAGTTCTAGTAACAATTAAAACATATAAAGGTGATATCTGCAAAAACTGAACTTCCTATTGTTCTAGTAAGTGGAACATTTTATTTAACATTCTTTTTTAAAGTAAGACAGCATATTGGAGTATAAATGTATATTAAAAGAAAATCTGCAAACATGAAAAAAATTAGTCAAAAGATTTGTAGGCAGAAGCAGGCTATAGTGTGAGATAATTTTGATAGCATTTATTTATCTAGTTGTGCATGTATCATTTTGTCCATCTCTGACAGAAAGTAGTTGGTTTACCTGATCTAATGTCTAAATGCAGTTTTACTAATTAAATTCTCAGTAATTCTTCTTCAGGCTTTGAAGTATGCTGTTTCTATATCAGACCTGAAGAAGGGGTTGTGTATGTGAAAGCCTGTCTGGTTTTTCCAACAGTACTAATTACTGCAAAGCGAATTGTGAAGAGCCTGATGCTGTCTTGAGAACCTCTGTGTAGGTTTTGGAAGGTTACTATTAGTTGCCCCTAAAGCCTTCTCCTCTCCAGGCTGAACAAACCAACGTCTCTTGTTAATTTTCTTCCTGGTGTGCATATATTTTATAATGTGGTCTTTGTTCTCCCTTCTTCTTCCCAGTTGGACCCTTGTCTGAGAATTTTTAGATTTTGAAATCTCTGTTGGAAAAGCTATATTTTAAACTGAGAAAATTTGGCCTTAAGCTGAAAGTAAATGTTTCATGAAAATGCTCTACTATAACTGGAAACTACTAATGTTCATTATGATATTTTATACAAATTTAAAACATTTTTTTTTGCTTTTCCCACTAGATATTGATATTTTCTGTATTAATTAGCATCTTAGATGCATAAAGAAAACAAAAATTCTAATTACCTCTGTATTTCCTGTGCCTTCTTTATTGGTTTATATACCTTTTCAGAACATTAATTTTAAAGTATCATGACTTTAATAGTCAACAAGAGCCATGCAGCCTGTACAGTGAGTAGAGCTGTACATCCTACTGGTAAAACAGTAGCATCTGAAATATTTCTGAATGCAAGAACTGTGCTGTTTTAATTCTCTAGATACTGGAAACTTTTTTTGTGCTGTGAATTCCATTTTCCCTCAAGTATGCAGTTAAAGCCATTGAGAATGAGATAGCTGAGCTGGGTGATAGCAGGATAACCCCTGAGGTGACTGGTAGAAGCATTCTGGGCATTAACGACATGGTCTAAATCTTATGAAGACAGCAAAGTCTCCCCTGCTGTCATGGTCCTCTAATAATATCTGAGAGAATTTGTCTGTGTTAGAAGGAGTCTCTGGCATAATCACATTTGTAATACAAATAGCAGTTTAAAATCTGGTTTTGGTTTCATTCCAATGTAGTTTGATTTTTCAGAACAGATATTTCATGGATTCATAGATTTAAGCAGGATAGAACCATTTCATCTAACTCAAATCTATCTCCTCCATTTCACAAAACATTAAATTGCATCCTGTTCTGCCTCAATAAAGATCTAGCGCTTTGTTTACCTGAAGTATATCCTCCCAGAAATGCATCTGAGTTAGAGCCTCAAAGAGTTGGAGGATCCCTCATTTCTCTTGGTATTTTACTTTACTCGTTAATCATTTTCACTAATATAGAATAATGCTTAGTTTCCATTTTGAAGTCCTTCAGTTTCCTTCTTTGGTTCTTATTTTTTTTCCAATAAATTGACCTCTTAAGAATTCTCACCCTATGAACATACAATCATTAAATATTGGTTACTTTCTCTCACTCACACTAAATAGAAATTTCTCATAATAAGACAGTAACTGTAGGACTCAGAGGGTCTTTTTGCCTTGAGGAACTTAATTGTTTTTTGTACAGTTTTCTTAAAAAATGGGAACCGACTCTTTTCAGAATCAGGTGTATTATTTGTTTCTTTAATGTCCTAGAGAGAGAAAAATGTATTTGGTAATGTTTTGCTTCCACATCCAGTGATCTCTTGTCACTTTTTTCCACTAGTGTCAGCAGTGGAAATTTATGTTTATATGTTTATCTACCACGTGCCCTATATCCTGTCAGGCCTCACTTTCCAAATCCAGCTCCTTCCCATCTGTCTCAGCCCCTTCAGTGTCTGCATAGCCTGTATTAGTTTTCCTTAGTTTTCTAGGGAAATTTGCATTTGTCTATATTAAAATGTAATTTATTTTGGAGAGGTACTTGATAAAGTAATTCAAAGAATTTGAATTTGAAACTCTGTTATTTATCGTAACAGGTAATTTGCAGACTTCTTAGGAAATGATTCTGTGTTTACAGATCATTGATGAAAATGGTTAAGACTCACTACCCATTGCTCTGGACACATTCCAGCACTGTCTTCTTCACATTTGCTAATGATTTTAAAATGAAAACAACTTTTTCAGATTTATCGGGTTTTTTTGTTGATAGAAAGTACAATAATAAATGGAGGAGGAAAAAATGGCAACTTCCATCTGTGGTATTTATTTATGTAGGTTGGATTCAGGCAGTATTAGGACCAATGGAATTGGTCCAAATTTGAATTTTTAGTCAAAGTAACATTGTCTGAAGATGGAATATAATGCATAGCTAGGGAGTATAAGTAAACCGTTTTGTGAGATTAAAAAAGATAGGAAGTAAAAATTATACTGACAAGGGAATATTTAATTGAAATAATGGAATAGAGTATATCAGTGTAATCTACAGATCTAAAGAAGAAAAATCTGACAGTATGAAAAGCAGGAAACTAAAAAAGACTGATCGTCAAAGACAAGGGAATATTTTCAGGGGTGATTTTCAGATACTTAAAATTCTTATCTTTACTACCAGTAAAATATTCTGAAGTAAAAATAACTTTAAAAATCCTTTTTTTTCCGCCCCCCCCCCCCCCCCCATGATTTTGACAGGTACGTCAGTTCCGCTTTGGTTTCCTCTCAGTTTCAATTTAGCATAATCTTTTCAAACTAGGGTCATAGATCATGAAAACATGGGCTATTCCTTTTAAAGCTAAACAGTTTTGTGGGGTTTATGTTGTTTATTTTATTCTCTGTTTTTTACAATATTTTCATTTCTCTTAATGTTTTCCAAAACATCATTTTATAAAATGCAGTTTAGTTTGCCATTGATTAATATGACTTCTTAAGAATTTCTCTAGATGTTATTGAGACATACATGTGCACCTTGGGGAGACAACTATCAGGATAGAAAGTTATCAAGTAATGTTATTAAGGCATTTTCAAGACCAATTTGATATGACTTGATTATATTTTAATAATTAGTAGCTTTTACTCTTGGTCATCAATCCCAGACTCTTCTGTTGTTCATTTCACCCACTACAACATCATCATATGTTGCAAAACAACTTCTCCTTCAGATTCTTTCACCTAGTTTCACAAAGGAGGATACAAATTTTCTGCCTCATGCACTGCGTCTTGGAGCTAAATATAAAAAAATACTATGCCTGTTCTGGGCCACTGAGTACATCTATTTCTAACTGTGCCTTCTTTACGTCATGTTATAGTCCCATCACCTAACAACAGATTATGTGATCTGAATGCTACTGATTTGACAGGTTTATGGCCTTCAGAAGCAACCAGGCATCTCCATTGTCTCAGACCTGGAATGAGACTAAAAGTCTTTTGACTGTGATTTATGGCCTAAATTGCCCCTGAAAGGCTTTATGCAACTTTAATAGAATCTTCCTGTCACATCTTATACTGAATAGTACCTATTTACCTAATTTCCTCAGAGATAATTTATGCTGGCATTTGATTTTATGGCAGAGCTAAACAAATTTATACTTGTTGACAGCATCGTAGGCAAAGACTTTATTTCAGACTTTTATGTGTAGGGTAGAAATTCAGCTGATGAACCACTTCTTCTTCTTACTAGTGTAGACTGGGTTGAGTTAATGTGCTGTGGGAAAGAACTTCAGCATGATTCATTATAAAGAGTTATAGAAAAATAAATCAAAGAACAATAAGCTAACATAGTCATATGTCACAAAAAATAGACTGTCAACTGTGACTTTTAACTAATAAATAATAGTTTAATATTAATAAAAATAAGATATTTGGTTGTTGTATTAACCTAAATTGAATTTAAAGAGCATGTCACATAAGAACAGAATGGAATTTTGATAGAATTTGTATTGACATAATTACTTTAAAAATAGTTGAAGCAAGCAATAAAAAACTTTGTGAAAAAAGTGCTTGTTTGCTTCACAAATAAGTTCATGTTTATATATATTTCTACTGCATATAAACCAAACAAATCTGAATTTCTTATAATATTAATAAAATTAAAATTAGATATGTGCATAAATGTTTTCATTCTACTTGTTAGTGGAATTTGAGCAAAAAGTATATCACCTTAACCTCATCTTCATTTTTAGCACTATAATTTTATTTTAAAAATAATAGTACTATAAGTTCATTATTATTTAAAATTATTATTTTTAAAATAACAATAATAATCAAAAACTTGTGTTGCTCAGTAACCAGATAATAATGATGGTATGGATTTACCCTGTACCATAAGGACATGTGTTTATACATTAGAGATATGAGAAAAAAAAGTAAGATAACAGATAAATTCTTTTTATGATATGTATATTATTAATCAGATCAGTTGCTAATGCTAGTGGCTATCGGTGAAGTAAGCAGACAGTATTCCTTCAAACATATTTTTTTAATGAAAAAAAATTATTTGGCTTTCATGATATGCTGGAAAGCAGTCCTGCAGAGAAGGACCTGGGAGTACTGGTGGATGACCAGTTGACCATGAGCCAACAATGTGCCCTTGTGGCCAGAAAGGCCAATGGTATCCTGGGGTGCATTAAGAAGAGTGTGACCAGCAGGTTGAGGGAGGTGATCCACCCCCTCTACTCTGCCCTGGTGAGGCTGCATCTGAAGTATTGTGTCCAGTTCTGGGCTCCCCAGTTCCAGAGAGATAGGGAACTTCTGGAGAGAGTCCAGTAGAAGGCTACTGAGATGATTAAGGGGCTGGAGCATCTTTCTTATGAGGAAAGGCTGAGAGAGTTGGGTCTGTTTAGCCTAGAAAAGAGAAGACTGAGAGGCAATCTTATTAATCTTTATAAATATCCAAAGGGCAGGTGTCAAGAGGATGGGGCCAAACTCTTTTCAGTGGTGGCCAGTGATAGGACAAGGGGCAACAGGCACAAGCTGGAACAGGTTCCACTTAAACATGAGGAAAAAATTCTTTACTGTGAGGGTGACAGAGCACTGGGACAGGCTGCCGAGAGAGGCTGTGGAGTTTCCTTTTCTGGAGATATTCAAAACCCACCTGGATGCAGTCCTGTGCAACTTGCTCTAGGTGAACCTGCTTTGGCTGGTGTATTGGACTAGATGATCTCCAAAGGTCCCTTCTAATCCCTACCATTCTGTGATTCTGTGACATATTATGCCAGGAGAAAAGAAAGGAAATTTCTGGTTGTGTAATCACACATACACGAATAAGTACAGAAGAATGACAGTTTTTAATTAAAAAAAAAAAAAAAAAAAAAAAAAAAAAAAGATAATAGATTTTTAAAGCTCATTCAGCATTTTATTGGATAATGACCACTGAGGCATGTGATAGAAAAGGGAAAACTGATTTTGGAAGAAAATGAGGTATTGTACTTCAAGAACAAGTTTATTTTCTGAATCTTACTGCCCCAATTTTATTTTAATCTGGCTATATATAGTATTGTGTGCTGATTACTGATAATGTAATCTAATTATATTGTCAAAAGAAAACAGAGGAGTTAGTTACGTTTATTCTCCAAACTCACAGAATGTCAGTCTTACAAATATATACACAAACACTTTATTTCCAACTGCTATGCCTTAAATGTTTGGAGAAAACAAAAGTAGGGATGAAGAACACTGTAGCTGACATAGTTGGAAGCTTTGACATTGGCTGTTGAGTCACAAAAGTGAACGTAATGACATTTATTACCAGTGTGATAAGAAGGAGTAGGATACAGAATTTATTTGGAAAGTGACATTGTAGTACACTTTTATTCATTTAGTAACAGAAATACCATGGGTTTTTACAGTTGATGTTTCCATCCAAAGGGGATAAGAATCTATACTGCTGTTACAGTCTGCTGCAGAATTTCGTGAAGTGCTAAGGACACAGTTACTGAAAAATGTACAACCTATTACCATTCGGCCAACATAGAAAATTAATAACAAAATGAATTGTAGGCTTTCAGATGTTACATTAGCTACTCATAATCAAAGGCTGGGTCTGAGCACAGAATCATAGAATAGCTGTGTAAGGACTATGACGAGTGATTTTTATGAGGCTGTAAGTGTGCTTAAGAAAAAAAAAAAAAAGAAAACGTGGATTCTCCCTTCTTCTGCACTGTGTGGGTGGAGGGAGAGTGAAGTATGATGGAGGGTTCTTTTTGGATGTAAATTTAAAAGGCCTAACAACAAATTGTTTAATAAAAGAGCTGTTTTAATAAGGTAGACTAAAAAAAGGAATATAAATAGCAAGTAAATCTTACATCCCTTCAGATGCTGGGCACCCTGCATTCATGTGACATCAGATGAACTCCTGATGGATTTCCTCAAGACACACTGTGCAGATCCTGTCCATGGAGAGGTTCTCTCTCCTTTCCATACTGTGGTGGCTTTTATCTTGTGTAATAAACAAAACTGTATATCTTCTGACAGTTTGAAATGTTATCTCTGTCGTAACACCCACCAGTGTGCAGTGCAGGTTGTTATGGGCATTCCAGCACATACCATTGCAGCAAGTACCCATGCTAACATATATACTTCTCAAGCCTTGAGTACAAGGCCCAGTGTAGCAGACGTATAGCCTGCTCAAAGTCACTAACTCCTTGGATACAATGTCTTCTGCAAGGCCCCGAGTACATCTCCTGATATTATTTGATAACTGTATGTTTTCTGAATACCCTTCTTTTTATAAATCAGAGAAATAGGGCACAAAAGAAGATGGCGGTGTTCTGTTTTACACCAGAAAATTTTACTGAGATCTATTAGTAATTATGTAGTTTTACACCTTAAAGTTTATAAATGTGTAATAATTGAATATAGGATGTGGCTGAAGATGTTAATTATTGCTTAATCAAAAAAGTAAGGTAAACAACATGTTCCTTAGCATACTTTCCATCTTCAGACGTTGTGCTTGCTCCAGCATTACAATCTTTATCTCAAGACTGGACATCTTTCTTGATAGAAGTTATAGGATTGGTTAAAAAAAATAAGTGAGGTTTCTTGATCTGTATTAAGTGAGGTGATAGCTGTTATTTATGATTTTATATTGCATGCTTAAATAATGTCTCTTTTTTCTTCAAACTGATTTGTCAATTTTAAAATTAATAAAAGTGAGTCTTTTAAAGCAGGGTTTTTATCCCTTAACATTTTTTTTTTTGCAAAGGAAATTGTAATTATTTTTGTTTTCTCTCCTATGTCACCCCTAGAAAAAAGACTGATAAAAAATAGAACTTTATGGCTAAATCTACAGGACCTCATGTGCCATATATTACATGGTTCTTTCCTCACAATGTGAAGAGAAAACTAATTTTAAAGAAAATCCTCCAGGTTGCCCTGAGGAAATTGATTTGCTTTATTACAGAAAAAAAAGACTATATAAGATGACATAGATAAACATAGCACTGTAATCTGACTATAGAGCCACTGTCTAGTTTTGCAGGGATAAAATTAGAAGTTCCAGAACCCTCTTGGAGCTGAATCTGGTGAGCAACATGAAGGGCAAAATGTAGGCTTCTCTAGAGACAACATCAGCAAAATGAAGGCTAGAGAAAAAAAAGGACCTGCTGCTGAGTGGGGCAGAGGATCTGGTGACAAAGGACATGGAAGGGGCCAAGTTTACTGAAGATCATCTTCTCCTCAGTCTTTACTGGCAAAACTGGCCCCAGTGGGACAATCTGGGAAAGAAGTCTTCCTCTGGCAAGGAAGCCTTACTTATGGTGGAGAGGATCAGATTAGAGACAATTTAAACAAGCTGGACATTCACAGGTCAAAGGGCCTGGATAGGATGAACCCACAAATGCTGGGCAAGCTGGTCCATGGCATTGCAAGGCCACTCTTGATAATCTTTGAAGGATCATCTTGATCAGGGTACATTTCTGCAGGCTGGAAGAAAGCCAGCGTTGCTCTTCAAAAAGTGCAAGAAGGAGAATCAAAGACATGATAGGCCCACCAGCCTCACCTTGATCCCTGGGAAGGACAGAGCAAATAATCCTGGAAACTACTCCCAAGACCATAAAGGACAAGGTATTTTGGACCAGTCAGCATGGATTTATGAAGAGGAAATAATGCCTGGTCAACCTGACAGCCTTCTGCAACCAAGTGACTGGCAGGGTTGATAAGTGGAGGAGTGGATGTTGTTTTTATTTTGTCCTTAGAAGTGCTTTGGACACTGTTTCTCATGAGACCCTCAAAGGGGAACTGAAGAAGTATAGGCTAGATGCACAGACAGTGGTGTGAACTGAAAACTGGCTGAACTGCCAGGCCCAAAGTTTGTGATCAGTGCCACCAGTTCCACACAGAGCCCAGTCACCTGTGGTGTACCACAGGGCTGTTTCTTTCCTCCTCCTGTCTATGAAAGTACAAATGACTGATTTAACACTTTGACAAAGGGAAACAAACTTAAGCACCTTAGTGTTCCGTCTTTGAAGTTCTCAGCTTTTATGCAGAAAGAATTAACTGCATAGGCCTCGCAAAGCAGGTGCCATATTTAGTTGTTGGGAAGGACAGTACTATATTGTCCCAATTTCTTCTCCTTTCGGTCATGGAGTCATCTATGGGGAAACTTCAGTTGCTTTCATCCTTCAGTGAAAAAAAAAAATATTTTCTGTAGCTCTAAAGCCATAAGAATATAATTCTATCTTAAATGTTCTTTGTATACAAATCAATACCTTTTTCTTCTAACCTAAAATAATTCAAGATTTCTTAAACATTTCAGTCCATTCTTTCTGTCATTACAGTACAGATGATCTACTCATTACATTAGGTCTTTATTTAAAAAACAGCTGTCAATAAAGCATCAAACTAATATTCCATCTCATGGTCGCAACTTATATTCAATGATCTAGTTTAGGAGAATAATGAAATAGTTTATACATAAGCAGCCAAATGTTATTTAGGAGGGACATGTTAAATACTCCGTTCATGTCTGCCACTGAAATATACAGTAAACCAAATCCATTTTGTGCTGTCAGCATTGGATGTAAATCTGAGAATCATACTGGTGTTAGTAATTTAGTCGCCAAGAAGTTTCATTCAAAGCAGCTGGATATCTGGAGAACATATACTCAGCCAATGTGGTCAAGACTTCCTTCAAAGTGCATCTCTTCTGAAAGTAACAACCTGAAATCAGAAGTGCAAGTTTAAGGCAGATGATTGAGAAATTAAAACATGTTAACTCCTTTTTGACCTTAGTAGCAGTTCAACAGAAATTCTGCCCTGTGATGTGAAGTTTTACTACTCAGCCTGAGTTAAGCGACAAATGACACACTCCATTGATCTTGGCTTCTGGCAATTTATTGGATCCTAACGGTTCAAATATTAAAGGACAAGCAAGGATGATATTTGAAAATAATGCACACATAATAGGCCAGAGAATTAAGCTGATTTAAAGATAATAAAACACAGACTGAACATATTTGAAAGCTGCACTGATGGTCTGTGTTGAGAAAGGGGAATTTTTTTTTATTCTAGTATACAGTATCACTTCACACCAACAGTATTACTGATTCTTTCTACTTATATGTGGATCTCTCATTTGCACACTTCAAAGTACTTAAGGTAAAAAGTAATCTTCACCTTCATTTCAAGGGATAACTGAATGACACAGTTTAAATACTGTGTCCAAGGTCATATAATGAGGTAGCTCTGTTGAATGAATTTGTGAAAAAAAAAATAAAAAAAAATCAGGAAACAAAAAATAGTAAAGGAGAGGGAGAGAAAAAAAAAACAAAAGCCCAGTATCTCTGTTATCCTAAGCTTATCAGAAAGTAGATTAACACTTTTTCCAAGGACCCTTCTGCATATCTGGGGCTCTGTATATTCTTTCAGAGCTCAAGAATGAAATAAATGCTGCACTGTATGAAGCAAAAATCCCATATTGGTCCTTTCTTCAGCAGCATCAGATAAAAGATGCATGGGAAAATCTTAGTATCCGGGACCTTTCTGGAGTGATAGTTGTTCCTGTGTCTACTTAACCTTGAGCAGTCAACAGTTGAGGGACTTTTCTGTACTAACATCATTTTTAATAAAGTGTCTTCCATTACTTTTTCCATTTTTTTAAAAAGCACATGAATGTTTTTCGCTTTTGCAACACTGTGTTTCAGTGAACATTGGAATTTTATTATGTCTGTATGTGACATATATGTGTTCTCTGTGTTGTATTCCTTTCCTTTTTCCTTTTTTTTTTTTCCCTGTTTCTTAAGATCATTATTTTACAAACCACTTTGGTTTTCAGTGAGGGTTTTTTAAACAACTTATTCCATGACATGCTGAGCTCTAAATATTTAAAATTTGCAAAATTATATTTGCTTTCTTTTTTTTTTTTCTCCCCAGGCAGAAAGAGCAATATGAGGTTAATTAGTTTTTGTTTACCTGAAAGGTCTAAAATCCAATTGTAAACCAGATGGACAAATATAACTTATGTTTTCTTGGAAAAAAAACAACTTAAACAGTTGGTTACAATGCCATCTTATAGTTCCCACCTTGGTCTTCTAGAGATAATGGCAAACTTTATACAGCATGACAGCTTTGGTAGCATGGCTGTGTTACAGCAATACAGAAAATTATCTTGTATGCATTTTGATTTTGCATGTTTGTCTCATAACTATGTCTTAAAAGATATCTCTTCAAAGTCCAGTGCTTAAAGGAAATTATGAAAATTACACCACCTGCAGATAATCTACATAATTTATGTGTATGCAAACTCCATATGCTTTTTGTAATTAATTATGAAAAACAGTATTGATGAATGCTAGTGGAGTTAGTTTGGGGAGGAGAGTGTAATGAGTGGTAATGTGGTTTACCCCAACCCCAGTAATTATGATGGCTAATCACAATTTTGTCATGTCATGTAGAGAACTTTATTTAATCTTATTGTTAATTCACTGTTTCCATTGATTTACTTATAGAAGTATTTTAGTGAATCAGAGGTTAAAGCATCAGAATTATTTCAGAATTGATATATCATTGAATAGGGTTTTTTTTCTTGTTCATTTGTATTTTCTGTTCTCTCTCTCTTACATGCTGCAGTTGCAAACATATTGTGGCGAGAGCAAGGTACTAATACAGATGTATTTTTTCATATTTTCTATATTACTATGAAGTGCTCATCTAGTGTTCCTTTTGTGTGTTCTTTTTTTTTTTTTTTTTTTTATACTCTACTGTTTCAGTAATTACCTTCACCCTTGCAACATTTGAGGGATTTGATTTAAAGAAAAAATATAGTGGAAAATGATATTTTAAATGCTCATGCTTTTCCTTTTGGGGAGAGAAGGAAATAGGCTGTTAAAAAATTTCAGACAATCACTCAAAGGAATACAAGAAGCTCAGATTTAAAATGGAGACCTTTAACTTTTGTTTGTTTGCTGACATGATAAAACTTACAACTAATCAGCCTACATGCTGTTGAGATTGATCTTCTTGTATGAATCATTCTTATTTAACAAAATTGTAATCTTAAACAATATAATTAAAATTGAGGTTCCTGTTGTTGCTTAATGAGACAAAGCATTTTCTTCTTATACTCAGGAAGGGTTTGAAAATGTTGGGAGGGGGAATAGAGGTTTGTGACCAGCTGAAGGATAAATTTAAATACAGACAATATCAGATGTTAATAACATTGAAAGCATGTAAAGTATGTTTTACTGACAAAGATAGGTATTAATTTTCGTATGTATGAGATACTCTCATAAAGCATATTGTAGAAAAATGTCATAATCAAAGTGTTGTCATGAGCTCTAATTTTGTTGCTCTAAGTAGCCTGTTCTTAATTTAAATTTGCAATTTGGGAATTAATGTATTTCAGGAATAAGAAATATTTCAATTATTTCCATATGAAGATTGACAATACTGTAAGTGGATCAGGCTTTGCTATGAATTCATGCTGCAAATGATATTTCTGCATGTTTCTTAAATATTTATTTTAAATCAATTTAAAGATTCAAAAATTTGATATTTCATTTGCCTAATTACATAGTAGCCTTTGGCATTTCCCAATGTATTTAAAAATCTGAACTAGTTTTATTTTGTATATTCTTGTTTTACTGATTACTCAGCTGGTATAAGCGATCAGTTCCCTGATTATAGTGGAGCTCAGCTGTGATCCTCCTGCTCTGTTGGCCTTGCAGGGTACAAATGACACATTCAGAGTTTCATACAATTGCAATGTTAATAGTGAAACTGATGCACAACAAGATTCTAACACCAAAGTTTTCAAACGTATGGTATTCTCACTGCTTATTGGGAAGGTATCGCTTGTATTTTATCTTGAATAAAACTGAAAACATGATTGGCACCTCCTTGATTTTTTAGAGGATTGTCTTTTCAAGTTAAGTCCTGTGTTGCTTTTAGTGGTTAGAAAGCACTTTGGAAAACTTAAATACTGTGACAAGACCAAATAAAAATAGTAGCTTACCAGAGTGCTTATGGTAAAGAGGTACAAATTTCTCTGTGACTATTGTGAAACTAACCAAAAAGCAATTTATAGTAGAGTTCGAGAATGTGAAGTGACAATATCATCTTCTACAGCATTTTTTCTCCATCTCTTCTGTTTTTCTTATTGGCCAATCATTGTGTTTCCAACAAATATTACTGGCTGCAATGTCAGAATACATTTATGAGAGCAATACCCTGAGGATGCCAGTAAGCATCATCACTAACTTTTCTGGGCCATGCATACTCTGTCATTTTCTGTTTTCTAAGTATTAACAGATAGGAAGGGAGGGATGGGTGATCAGTAGGACGATTAAGATTGTGAACAGATAGACTTTAGTGCCTGTAATGCGTATTTGTATATGGAGTATACAAAAGTCTTATCACAAATGCTTGCTTATATAAGTGTAAAAAGAGTATGTGTCAGAAAATCTGAAAGGATTTTGAAGGTACATTAAATTGCATTATAATAATAATACAATATATACACACATAAATATATCTATATATTAATCTATATGCAAAACCAAACAAAACCACCACCATTTTTTTTCAAATCCATGTTAGCCAGTTTTAAATATAGATTCAGTCTAAATGAAGCAAATATATTCGCATTTTTTGTTGTTGGCAAATTTTTTTCTGGCAATATATTATAAATGTGCTGGTTTCGTGCGGGGAGAGTTGCAAAATTAGGTCAGATGTCTTTAGAGGAATAGCTGATCTAGTTGTGAAGAGGTGGCTTGCCTAAGTGATTAGGTACTTGTACAATTAGACTTTTGTACAGATATTTGTAGACACATACTCAAAGGAGGAGTGTTGGGTTCATAATAACTTGGAAGTGGGGACCATTTCACTGGATCCACAGGTAAAGGCACCTTGTATGAACTGACTTCCCTAACTCAGTATTGAAATGGGAGAAGGACATTTCTTACTGTCTCTCCTTCACTGATTTTGAAGAGCAGTTTGGTGAATTTTACTATCCAAACATTGGAAATAAAGCTTTAAGAGTCTGGGCTGGGTTACTGTGCTTGAATATTATCTGAAGCCTGCCTTGGCAGATTGGCAACTGAGGAAGAAGTTTTAGGAGTCTGTTTATCAAATGTCTGTATCACTTGGGGCTATCAGCTGATTTACTTCCTCACATTCTGTTATTACTTATCTTGCCAATAACTATAATATAATTTAGTCAATAAGACCAGTGAGAAAAGAAAACCCTGCTTTGTTCCCAGACAGCTCCGCATATTTATTTATCACCAAGATACAGTAAGCCAGTTACTCAGCTATAAATGTCTACACCATGTTTGCTGGTAGGGGCAGCCTAACCTCAGTCAAGCTTATCTACAAATTCCAGCTGTTTTTACAGGGTTCAATTAAAGACATTTTTTAAAGAAAGCTTGAAATACTGTCTTACATAGGCTGTATGATTTACCTGCAAAGGTGTACAAAAGTATCCCATTAGCCAGAGTGGGCATATTGCCCTTAGTGCATGCTGTGCTCATAATAGACATGATTGAGAAGTTTTCCCTGAACCTGACCCTACTTCTGTGCTACACCAAATGCAGCATAGACAAATTCCTCTCCCACTTTTGTATTGATAGATAGATTTGATATAAAAAGGGGAAAACCCTGCTTGGAGACTGACCATTCTTTTTAGGAAAACTTGGCCAGAAGTAGGAAATTCCACAAAATTTCTCAAAGATAATTCAACTTGCTTGTTCTGGGCATGGCCTGACAACCTTGTGCATATTACTGCCTTTTAAATGACTGTATTACCTATGTGATTCATAATGAGGACTGTGAACTTCTATGTATGTGTGTATATACGTAATTCTGTACACAAAACTGCACTTCTCTCCCACCCTTAATGTTCTCATTTTATTTGATACTAAGATGTATTCTCTCTCTGTTACATACAATTTCCTTCAGAATTTAGGACAAGCAGAATTTCAGATTCAGTTTTATTTTTCCTGGGTTTTATTCCCCTGTGTTCCTATACCAAATATTGTTATGTCAAGGGGAAGCTTAGGCCATGTACCCAGGATACATATACATTTTCATCATTGTAGCCCACAGTTTAGCTCCTGGCGTTTGGTCATAATGGTAATTTTATGAGTACTGTGATTTTCTTAATATAATTTTACAAATATGAACTGATCTTCCACCATAACATCCACATAGCAAATCAACAACTGTTGTCTTAACTGGCACGTGGTAAACTAAGGATAATATCATTTTTTTGTGACCATGAGCATGACTACGGATATTGTGAGACTTCATGCTACAGGTCTGGTTCCCACCTTCTCCACAAAACATTACATCATGCCTCACATTCAGCAACGTTGTGGTAGAAGGGTTGAATAGTTCTGTAAACATTTTTGGCCCTTCAAACTTGGAATGAATATCTGCCCAACTCTGGCTTTCCAATAAAATACTATAGAGAATATTTCCTTTTCTGACTGAAAGAAATGACAAATAAGGGTTTATAACCAAGACTCAGAACTTCTCTTTCAGTGTTATACTGTATTACTTTAACACTTCCATACCTCAGAAAAAGAAAAATAAAAATACATGGAGAATTTATATTAAATTGATTTTAATGTAGATGATTTCACAAGATCTTTTTCCTTACTGCAGCTGTCAAACCCCGTATTTCTGTATCTGTATTTTTAAAGACACTGTCTTGCCAATGGAGAAAACTATGTGAAATTAATTCTGAATAACATAACAGTCTTGTTTTAATTTTACAACAAAAGATCCCATAGGAATAGCTGTATTAGCACTATATGCATTAACAAATTGATCTCATACAAAAAATGTGATGAAGTTTTTAGCTCAAGACAAGGATTTTCTTTTTTGTCATTATTTAATTTTCTACATTTCAATGTGTTTTTGTTCCTAAGGTCTGGGAATTGGGAACATGTTTTATGTTTTTTATGAAGATGGCATCAAAGTAATACAACCAGTGGAATGTGAATTTCAGAGACATATTAAGCCTAGTGAAAAACTCCTCGGTTTTCAGGCAAGTTATTTTTTAAAATTTATTTGTAGTGCTTTCTCAGTTACAGTTTCCTTTAAATAAGAAATTATTATTGCTAGTTTAGTGTTTTCTGTTTAATAAATTCAGACATATCTTCTCAATTAATAAGTAGCTTATAATGGTGGGCTCAAAATTTCCTGCACTTTCCTTGATTACATTCAAAGTTTCAATCCCGTTTTTACATTGAGTATTCCCTGTATACTTTTGAAACCCTTTATTTTCTTTGCCTGTCTTTCTATTTTCCCAGTCCTTTCCTTTAACAGCTTTCTACTCTTTATTTCTTGTTTGGTTGTTGGTGGTGTTCCCCCCTCTTCCCCCCCCAGTTAAGTCCATCAGTTAAGTCCATGCCTGTGATTCAGGGATTTATTCTCTCTTTATTAAATATAAAATCTAAAGTTATTATTTTTAATGGTTTCTTTTTCTCCACTGGATGTTTGTAATCTGTTAAACTGTCAGCTATCATGAGGCAAATCCCTATCCTGATAGACACTCTTACAGTTCCACTGAAGTTGGAGAATTGATGATTTGACTCCAACTTACAAGTCATATAAGTAGTTTCAATAACTTTATTGTTAAGATAGTTATAGCTGATTTCACCAAATTATTTGCATTTATGGAGCAGTTTCCATGTGTAGTGTACATAAAAACAGTAGTGTGTTCTCCACTTCCATTTGTTCTTTTGTTGTTTTTCCTTTACTGGTAATCAAATTGTTGTCTGACATGATGCATTTTCTCACAGAAACACTTGGTACTAATCACTATGTTAAGACTTGTTCCATATGATGTCACCTTTCAAAAATAATAACTTTTTTTTTTCATTATTTGGATTTGAATGAGTGACCTTGAAATACATAATAACCCATGACCTATACACTTTGGGTTTTTTCTCTAATACCTAAAGCACACTGAAATAACAGAACTGTCTCAATGGAATTTGCCTCTTCAATTATCATTACTGATGTCAAAGGCCACTGTACTCAGCAGCAAGATTTATTTTAGTGTGAATAATTATGCTTTGAACAGCTAATCATACCTTGATTTGTGCTGCTTAAGTGAAATTAGGTTGACACAGCCAAAAATAAGCCAAAGAGCTTTTTTATGGCTGTTTAATTCAAAAGCTGATTATTTAAGAAGTCTGTTAAAATTTTATTGGTCTAAAGTGCAGCCTAGATTTTAAATGTATTTTTATTGAAATGTGGTAATAATCAGGATGGATAAGTCAAATTTATTTCATTTTTGTAGCTTACAAACCTAAAGTAGCATAATAATGTCCTTCCCCTCTAGGGAAAAAAAGAAAAAAAAAAGAGAAAAAAGAGACCAGGAAAGTAGGCAACTTGCTAACTTTTGTTTTAAAGTAGGTAAAGACTTGTCCTGCTTTGGGTGTCTTTGATTTGTGGGTAAGTGTGGTAAATATATAGCCAGAAATTAAGCCTTGTATCTACATGTATGTCGTTTTGCCCATTAAATTCAACACTATTTTTATTTGTTCCTCTGAATATCTTCCCTCACATGTGGTGGCTAATAAATCTTTATTTTTGCAAGAGAAATCAGAAATATTTGGAAAATATATCCTTATGTTTTCCTATTCATAGTAACATCATTGTTCACTCTGCATTCCAAAAAAAAAAAAAAAAAACAAAACCAAAAAAAACCCCAAAACAATTGAGAAATAGTTTTCAGTAAAAAAAGATAAATAAATTAAAAAGCCCTTTAATATTACTTTCTTCCTAGAAGAAGGATGAAACATGAGTTTAAAAGATTTCCCTGCATCTACTGCTAATACTGTGATAACAGTAGTATATTCTGGAAAAAAACTCATTGGCTATGAAGCTTTAGACAACTATTTCCTCCTTTGAAAAATATCATATCTTCCTCAAGCCTATTTTGAAAATCCATTCTCTCTACATAAAAATAGTAAAATAACCCATTTTTGTTCCAGGATCAAGTTCAGCATGTTTCGTGGTAAGAATGTATGTCATAAATTACTCATTAGTAATTCTCTTTGACTCTGTCACACAACTTTACTAATCAGAGATATTGATATACTGTGTGTTTTGAGGTGGCTTTACAGTTACCATCTACGGCAGCTATTGCTAATAAAATCTCTGTCATTTATCTCTTAACATATACATAAAGGAATATATAAATTTGCTTAAACCTTTACAGTTCCCTTATACTCTTCTGAATTAGCTGTTCAAGTGGTAAGTAAACCTCAGTAGATCTATTTCACTGACAAACATTTGGTAAATTGTAGGAACATTTCTAAATTCTGCAGTGCAGTTTAGGTACTAAAGTGTTACAGAAAATGTCTGGATGTTACACATGATACTGCAGTGTTCCTCCCCAGGTTTCCTGTTTGCCTGCAAACAAAATAAATTACCCTTAGCTGAGCTCCTGTAAAAGAATGAAGTTGGATGTTTCTACATGCATTGCATTGTATTGTGAACAGGTGTTGCAGTAGTTACACAGGTACATATTTAGGTACATCAATTTTGTTAAAGGTAAATACAATTTCTCAATAACTATACACATGAGAACCCTTATCTAAATGTTTAATTGCCTCTTATGCAACAGAGTGTCAATACAGCAAAGCACTTTAGTGTTTGTCTAACATGGGAATCAATTAGACTTTCATTGTGTTTAAAGTGATGCAAAATATTTAGTGCTTTACTGGATTGTCATGGCTCACAGGAATAAAAAGTTTCTTCCTCTCCTTCCCAGAATCTCCTAAATTACTTGAATCTTCTAAATTAATATAAAATGAAAGTGGACTTTTATTAAGCTGATAGTGACAATTATAGATACATAGGGACAGAAATACACTTATTTCTGTTTCCTGATGCAGGTTATTTTTTAGTTATATGAGCCTTGACAGCTGTTTGTTTAACCTGTTGTCAAATAGATTCTTAACCATAGTCTGAGTAGAGCCTTTTTGCTGATAAATGTCTCATTATTCTGGAGTGCTTGGGACATTTTCCTCACTAACATGCAACCTCTAGTTATCTTCTGCAAATTAATATTATCCAAAGCCTTTAAATTCTAATTCTTATGCAAAAGTGGTTTTATTTTCCCTTCCCAATATTCATTGGAATAATTATTTCAGGAGGCTGTGGGGTGGGGAAAGAAGCAATTTAAAGATATGCCTTTGTTGAAACCAACAGAAAAATCCTTTTGGTTTCAACATAATCCTGATTTCCTCTTTATTACACGAACTGGCACACAGTGGCCATATTTCAGGGAACTAAACCATCTCACAAGTTGAATATGTGATGGAGGTGAGAGCAAAGTAGTTAATTTCAAAATAATTAATGACAGAGCACGGTTTCCACAGGGAATGAACTTGAAACACACTTGCTAGTCCACAGAAATTGCTTTGGTTTACACTCTTACAGAACAGTAAGTGTAGTAAATGAAAGATTGTTAACCTTTGTTGAAAAATATGTGAAAAGCATCCACTGTCAGATTTTTACTACAGAATGTCAACTAAAGAGTAACTTAATATAGAATAGGTGATATATCATTAAGTGATATATGTATAAATATATAACTTTTATAAATAATATATACATATATATAAATAGGTGATATGATCCATTCTTTATAAATTCATGTCTGAATATATACACTGTTGTACCCTGTTGATGTCACCTTACTCTTAGACAGTCATAGCACAGACATTTCATAATACTGCTTAAAGAGCTTGATTAAAATCCTGTAAAAACACTGATGACCCTTGCATTAAGTGTAAGTTTATAAATATAGAATTTGCATATATCAATTTACAAGTACATGTTTTCTCTTGAGAATTTCTTGCCCCAGAGTACCTTGAAAAACTTTTTTAAGGATTTATTTTCCTCCATCTGCCAACTTCTTACAGAGCAAGTAATTTTCCAATTAAATGTCTGGGGGAAAAAACAATAAAATAAATTATTTCATATCAGATGTTAGCTTTTTTATGGAAATAAATTAGGGAAAAAGTAAATTGCTCACATTTTAATTAGAATAAAATGATGGTTTTATATTTTAAGGAGAAATTATTTTAACCAGTCACCCAGCCACTGGGGAAATTAATATAGAGCTGCAGAATTAGTGCCTGTGATGTAAAAGAAATACAAACTGTCTAATCAGATAAATGTTAACTTTTCAAAAGCAAGATTTCAGTTCCATTGATTAGAGATATTTCTGGGGCAGATAAATTTGAATAAGTTTGAATAACTAGAGAAACAGCTGCATAAACTGATTAATATTGGGGAACTCTATTTTGGATATGAGAATTTTGGTGCATAATTCTCAGTGTTACTTTGGAGAAACACATTTTTTTGCTTTTGTTTCAATTTTTCAGGTTTTGGGGCAAAGTGAGAGTTGACATTGGATTATAGAAATTTATGACAACATAAACAATATTGTGGGACCAGTAAACTGCATTTGTATATGTAGATTTATTTTTTACTTAATATTTTTTACTTTAGTTCTGAGAAAGTGTCTTGTTTTCTACTTGCTTTATTTAAAGCGGAACACAAGGAACAAGTTTTATTAGTTATATAGATAATAAGAATCATACCCTGTAGTTTCTAATTTAAAAATATATGTGTATGTGTACATCTATCTAAATATATTAAAAACCTATATTTATGTTGCTTTTACATTGAAATAGTATTTAGAAATATACTTCAGTCAGTATTTTAGGCACAGATTAAGGAAAATGTTTAAGGAGGTGGCTTAACTCTGGGTATAGTTATAAGTGCTTAACTTACATCATTTCATGTTCTTCTATACTTCCCACAATGGGAGGTATGATTATTATAATAATTTACACTAATCTATATGATGCCATGTGAGAGTAATAAACTAAACGTGTCCTTGTAGAATTTGCAGCACCATAAACTGCGTAGACTAAGGTGAGTCCGTGAGAGACATGACTGAAAAAAATGACACAGTATAGAGTTGTTATGAGCATTTACTGATGCATTATTTGAAGAAGGTGTTCTCAGAGAAAGAAAGAGGACTGTGTAGAACAGTCTAAAAGTAGTTATCTGCTTAGATAAAACATGGAATTATGACAAGGTGTATTTAGAATAAATATAAAAAATAATTTGAGATCAGTGAAAGAACCTTCCAATTAAAGTGACAATTGCACAGAAGGCAAATGACGGTAGATCATTGATCTAATGATTGCACATCATGTTAGAGACATTCTTGTTTATGTTGACACTTCACTTTATACTGTGAAAAGCTTTTAGACACATTTAAGAATTAAGTCACATTTGTCACCATGTCCATCATTCTTTAAAAAACAGATTTAAAACAACTTCTCCCTTCAAAGTACATGGCTTTTTAGCAGTGCAAAATAAATCTTACTCTTTTTACTTCAGTTCTGCTGAAGTTCCTGATTATGTGACATCCCATGGTATCTGAGTTTTGTAACCTTTCCTTATCAATGTGATTTCTGAAAAACTTTCCCTTGCTGAGGTTTAAAAACCACGTAGGACCAAGCAGTGTCTTTTGGCCTCCTGTAAATAAACTCCCTCTGTTGGAGCTGTAAATTGATTCATTTCTTATTTTGACATAAAGATTGAGTGTATTTTCTCAAACGTACAGAAACACAGCAGGCAAAGAAGCGTGATGGTATAGAAAAGCTAGTGTTGAAATGTATCTCCTTTTTGCAAGGCATTGTTTAGTGCCAGATATGTTGTTTTATAACATTATATTTCCCCTTCTTTTTAGGAGTCCAATGCTTAGAAAAAGAATTCTTGTTTAGGATCTCATCAAATCTTTTCCTTCATTCTACACTGAAGTCATTGTCTGCTGACATATCATAATTATTTTCACAGCGACCGGTTATGATGTATCAGATAGAGCATTCTAAATTAGGAAAAAGGAGCAGATAATTGCTAAAAAGAAATAATACTTATGATTGGGTGAAATTGCCCCTTGTGATGAAGGGAAGAAAAATTAAGAGGGAAAAGAGAATAGGTCAGGAACACAAAAAAGCTTGACACATGCTGTACATCTCCAAGCAGAATATTTTTCAGGTCCCTGTTTTTAAATAAATTTGATGTCCATTATAGGAAAAAATGATGCTATCTCATAATGGGAATTTCCACATATGGTAATGCATTGACCAAATATTTACCAATTTTTATAAAAGCAAGATTTCACTGGGAGTAAATAATTAAAAATAGATAGAAACATAAATGTATATATGATGAGTGGGAATATGTTTATATAAAAATATTAATAAGAGCATGTAAACTATAGGTAGCTGAGTGAGTACATAGTTATAAATATATGTGTTATGAAAAATGAATTCACTAAATTCAACAGGAATTTTGTTTTTTTGTTTTTGTTTCAAATTCATCCTTTTGCAGGGATGGATGGACAGAGGGGTAGGGAATGATAGTAAGAAGCTGTTTGACTTGGGTTTAACACAAGTGAGACATCAGAATGTCTTATGGCAGAAGTAGCCAACCTTCTTGACTTTTGAAGCAACGTATCAGCACTCCATGTGACCAAAAAACCAGATCCCTCTAAATGCTGCTGCTTCTTTGCCCCTATACCATATGACAACTTGCACCACATCTCCTCTTCCTCTCCATTTACATATTATCATCTTCCCATTTTAGTATTTGCTTGCCTTACTGCTGTGTTCTCAGATGTAAGTGTAAGCTGTGTCTATAACTGCCTTCCTTTGCAAGATACTGTGATGGTGCAGACGGGGAAGCTGATAGCTACTGCACAGTAATGAACATCATGTATCTAATTTGTTTTTCTGTTTTTAAGGTCTCCAGGCTCTTGCTCACTTTATTTCTGCATGTTTTATTGTTTCTTTCTCAGGACACCAGTGTTAACTGCCTGAATTCCTAGAAAACAACAAAAAAAGCTAGTGTATGGTTTACACTAAAGTGCTTGTGAGTTGTGTGGTACTTGCAACATGCAGTTTGGCTAACATTAGTCTGTCATACTTTCGCTTGTCCTTTTTCCTTCCCTAAATTTTCCGAGATTTTATTTTACAGCTAAAACAGAAGGAGTATTACTTGTCTTTCCATTGCATTGTTGACTGATTCTTACACTTTCCCTGATCTATTGAATTGTAGGATGAAGTTTGTCCCAAAGCGGATGGAGAGCCTGTTCAGCGGTGTATATGGGCAACTGCTGTTAATGTAAAAGACAAATTCATTTATGTGACTCAGCCCACACTTGACAGAGTTCTTATTGTTGATGTACAGTCTCAGAAAGTTGTACAGGTATTTATTTCTAATTTTTAAGTTAATGTCTGTATTTTAATTTAGAAATCTAATCTAAATTGTTAATAAAATATTTAAATAGAGCTTTTCTTCATCCTTTTGCCCTTTTCACTGATAAATGAATGAAAATCTTTAATATATAGATTACGTATTTTATCTTAGGCTCCAGGGAGACCTTATTGTGACCTTTCAGTACTTAAAGGGGGCTTATGAGAAAGATGGAGGCAGCATTTTTAATAGGGCCTGTTGTGATAGGACAAGGGGTAATGTTTTTAAACTAAAAAAGAGTAGATTTTGACTAGATAGAACGAAGAAAGTTTTTACAGTGAGGGTGGTGAAATACTGGTGGGAACAGGTTGCTCAGAGAGGTGGTAGAAGACCCATCCCTGGAAACATTCAAGTTGAGGTTGGGTGGGGCTCAGAGCAACCTGATCTGGTTGAAGATGTCCCTGATCACTGCAGGGGGATTAGACTAGATGACCTTTGAAGGTCCCTTCCACCCCAAATTATTCTATGATTCTGTTATATTACTATACATATGTAGTATGCATATTAATGTAAGATTTGTAAATACATAGCAAAATTGCAATTTAAAAATTACATTAACTTGACAAATGATTTTAGTTTTAATAATTTTGCTTTATTTAAACATCTGCACCTTCTGCTTTCCGTATTCTATGTCAGCTGGCTCAGTAGACATAGCTTCCTCAAAACCTGACCTATCCAAATGGTGACAGGGTCTGATTATGGAAAGTTTTATTTAAAAAGTTAATAGCAAAAAGTCATTCATTTTTTTTTTGTTTTCCTTTTTTTAGTTAAATTGACCCTAACAAATAGAGGTGAACTGAGTAGATTATTAATTTTTGTTTTCTGAAAACAAGACTTATTTTACAGCCAATTTGGTATATTTCTACAGGAAAAGAGACAAAAAACCCGTAGTCTTTCTGCAGTCCACAGATTTGAAGGACTGGAATCTCTGGCACTGGTTTCCCTGGCTGACATTCATATTTCATCTTCCTTTCCTACAGATGATGGATGAAATACCAATTTAATTGCATTTATTAGCATTTAGACTTCAGTGGCAAGAGCCTATTATATTATGCCTTTTTAGCTCACTGAAAAATATTAGAGAGGTTGGAGCTTCTTTTAAACTTAGGTTTTATGGAATAGTTTGATTGGTAGACTCTTCTAATTTACCTTCGCTTATATTAGTTATTTTTTTACTAAGTACTTTACAATTAACTGAATGTTTAGAGATACTTACAACAATGATATACATTAAATAAAAAGTAAAATTCATTAAATTAACACTAATTAAAAGTGCACCCCTTCCCCCAGAGATATGGAAAATGATTCTCCAGCTTTTGTGTGGAGTTGAATAGTTTACTGTTATATCACATAAATATTCTGTAATGAGATGAAAAACAGACACTCAGGATGCCTTGGTGTTACACAGAGCTTTGTGCGCTAAGTCTGTGCTCCTTAACAAATATATTGAGCTAAACCTGGATACTCCACAACCATTCATGCTAGTCTGGTGAAAAAAAAAAAAAAAAATAAAAAATTGAGGGATAGAATAGCATTGCCTTTACTTTAATAATGTCTGGATCGGGAACTTATCCCATCTGTGGAAACCTTTTGCAGGAATGAAAGTCTCAGGTTTGATATGTCTAGGATGTTTAGATTTAATTACAAATTATCTTTCCAGATTGGTGATTTCCATTTCACCATACTTGACACAGACATTTGGTAAGACAATATGGCAAGAGATAAGAGATGAACCAGTTAAGTAAATTAAACCAAATGTGTTACTGTCACTTTTGGGCGCCTGAGCGGAATTTCTCCTGTTACTGACCTGAAAATTATTTCCTAGGATACACTTAGCCCAATACATGGGAAAAGTATTATGGGACTTGCTCTGTGTCCAGCTTATCCATGTAGATATTCAAAATAGACTTAAAAAAAAAAAAAGACAAGTAGTTGCAAAAGAAACAAATCATGAAAGCACAAAACCCATACAATCTTTTACACATAGTATAAGGCTATGAAAATTAAAACCACTGTTGATTCACAGACGGCTTTTAGAACTGAAGTCAGGTTAATTTGGAATTTAATGACAAGTCACAAGAGACTTTGTTCAGCATTTCTTACAACAAGCATGACTGTCTTCCTTATCTTTTAACAACAAGCATTTATTTTGGGTTTTGCTTTTTGCAATCAGCAAGAATTTTTATAACCATTAAATATTGCTCTACTCGTATCATATGCATGTACTCAAGCAGTCATACAAACAGGAAACAAGGAAGGAAGTTTAATTTCTCTGTCAGATCTGTTTTCATTATTTACAGTACTGCGTAATACAGAAAAAAAAAATCCAAATGTAATTGATTTTTGGAAAATAGATACTAAGCTGTTCATAAATGAGAGCATTTTAATTACTAGACTGTCTTTTCTCTAAGTGTCATATTAATACAGAGCATATTATTTACATTTTAACTATTTCTAGTCTGTACCTTAAAGAAGAAATCACCAATCTGCTCTGTAAAATCAAGTTTTCAAAAATGCATGCTCTGGTAGGAACAAATGTAGAGAAAACTTCATATTTTGAAAGTGAGCAGCACCCTAATACAAGTTCTGCAAACATGCAAAAAAAATAAAGACAACTAAAAACATATTTGAATGGGCTATAAATTGTGTAACTGTCCTGTTTTCTGTGTAAAAATAATGTTGATTTGGTTTTGGTTATTATGGTGTTTTCTCTGAAGTACTATTATGTATGTTATATTTATTCCTGTCTACTAATGAAAGTTAATCTAAAAGATATGTGTACAGGTGCATATATGTAACAACTAGATTTGACAATGATTTATTTGTATGACAACTATATTTATCAAAATAAGTACTTAAAGAAGATTCTAGAGCAGACTGAATTGAAATGCATAGAAAACGTGGATGGTCCATCTTTAGAGAGATATATGTAGACTCTTTGATTTAGCCAGATAATTGTCATTATAAAGTTAAGAGAAGTATTTGCTTTCATTTGTAGATTTTTGAAAGCAGGCACTGTCACCTGCAATTGTGCAGTGCTGCCTAGCAGCACACCATTAGCTGGGATGACTTAGAGGCATGCTGAAGCAAACATAGCTCCTCATCATTCGATCCACACCGTGCTGCTGTCTGATCAGCCTGGCTAGCTAGAAACAGCTGTGGAAGCCTGCTTCCAAGACATTCAGCTCTTTCCTACTGCTGGCTCCTCTCTTGGAAGCTGCATTACCTGTGCTTGACTACAAAGGACAATTCGTCCTCCTCTTTCTGGCAGAGCCACAGCCCAGACCCTGAACGTAGCTAGCACTCATTCAGCAGAACACATATGGATCAGACCTTTTGTCTGGGGAAGCAAAATGGAAATATGACACACCTGAACAAATTAGCTATCCAACATCCCAAGGATTATTTTAAACAACTTGTCTTCTAGCCTGCAGCAGAAAAATGTTATCAAATATGAATGACCTTTTTCAAGGGTTATCTCTCTGATTTTAAATGAGACAATGGGCAACCTGGCTTCATTTGCCATTTTCAAAAGGAAAAACAAATTCTGCCTAGATGAAGCTGTGGCTTCCAACACCTCAGGAGTACAGTTAAGTATCATCAGCAGTCTCAGCCAGCCATTAGTGCATTATCTTGAGGATCTACATCATTAGTTTAAATTAGGTTCACTTAATTAGCCAGCTGTTACTCTCCTTGGCAAACTGAAAAACAAGCTGTGCTTTACAGTTCCATAATGGTGAGACTAAAAAACAATTTCCACTTATTTTTTCTGCTTTAATGATTAAAATAGAAAAGTAATCCCCCCAGTTGTTTACCTCGTGCAGATTGTCTCTTAATCAAATATTTTGTCCTTCCATTTCATACCTCTGAACTCTTCAGTTCTTATCATAACAAAGGAACTGTAGAGCTCAACTGTCTAAAAGGTCGTGGTCTCAAGAGACAGTGCTTGA
>NW_010303077.1:32426-33197 GCF_000700745.2 Antrostomus carolinensis
CTACCAAAAGCAGCAACTGTAATTGGAAGACATGAAAACAACCTTTCCAACTTCAACAGAATATACCCCCTTTACCAGAGGTAGGAAGCTTTGGATGTAGCAACATTGTGTTGGTTTTATACAGGGCTGTGTAGTAACACCTTGAATTGATTTCAGCATGTGGCTTGAGAATAGTCTTCCATTTTTAGCCATTTTCCAATAATTGGTATAGTTTTTAAACTGATACATATAAAGAGAGAGTGATGGTACAGAAGGAAGATAAGTATTTTTTACTTGATTTAAAGCCTTTGTTTTCAGTTTCTTAAAAGCATCTGTATAATGCAATTTTGATGCAAAATGTTACAGCACATAATGAATTAAAAGAACTTTTCCAGCAATTCAGTAAATTTGAATTAATCAGAGCACTATTTCAACAATTGATTACACCATTTTTAAATACAGTCTGAAAACATCCGGAAATGCATTTCCAGTCATCATTTTAATTCAAGCATATCTATTATTTTTCTTTTGCAAATGTGGCAGAAACTAAAGATTTTTTATTTTTATTATGCTTCAGGCTGTAAGTACAGATCCTGTTCCAGTGAAACTACACTATGATAAATCACATGATCAAGTCTGGGTGCTGAGCTGGGGAAACATGGAAAAGAATTCACCAACTTTGCAGGTGAGATGATCAGAATGATTATATGCAAAGAAATCTAAACAAGTTGAACCTTTGTATAATTGCAACATTTTGTATATTTTCCTTTAAGCATTATTGTCATGACCCCA
>NW_010303077.1:33210-57974 GCF_000700745.2 Antrostomus carolinensis
TAGGGAAAGTAAAATGATTTCAGGTAACCAGAAAACAATTCAGACAACTGACTTTGCTAAAAGAGTTTATTTTCAGCACCCTTACTCAAAAGTGACGATGCTGAATTGATAAGAAGGGTAAGGAATACAGCTGAAAGCAGCAGCATGTTTTGTAACTGCCAGTCTTTTGAGGCAAACTGATGGGTTTTTTTCCTAATTAGAGGATAAACTGGATTTTAGGCATATTCCTATTTCACTAAAATTAAAATGAAGATCTGGAGGTGACAAGATTTTCAGCACCCTTACTCAAAAGTGACGATGCTGAATTGATAAGAAGGGTAAGGAATACAGCTGAAAGCAGCAGCATGTTTTGTAACTGCCAGTCTTTTGAGGCAAACTGATGGGTTTTTTTCCTAATTAGAGGATAAACTGGATTTTAGGCATATTCCTATTTCACTAAAATTAAAATGAAGATCTGGAGGTGACAAGTGCCATATTTACTTATTGCTTTTTTCAGATGTAAAATATTAAAGCTCTTTACTTTTCCTGTGCCTCCGAGCAGTGGCAAGCCTAGGGACAGTCACTAAAGAAACATTTCAAGAAGCTGTACTTGGCATTCTTACTTTTTTTGCTATTTTCTGTTCCTTATTTAAAATAGTCCTCTGAGAATATGGTGATCAGTCATCTTTATGTTGTAATTTCAAAATCACTTTCTATTTCAGCTTTTATTCCTTTTCTTTACAAGTTCATTAAATACTTGTGCATTTTTAAGATACATATATATATAAGATAAAAAACAAGATAAATTCAAACACAGGACTTAAGCAGAAAAATTATTAACATTTTGAAACACCTGTTTAGCACCTACAGACTCTTAATAAGGTAATCTGTGGGAGTTAAGCTGTCACTTCTCCCTGGAAAATGACTGATAATTGAGTCAGGCTTACCATGTTTTAAAGCGACTGATTGTCTTCACTCTCATTTTTCCTTACAGTGTAGATAATAAAATATTTTCTTTTTTTTAATCCTCTTTTAAGTTAGTGTATGTGAATATCGTAGTGGCTATTGTATGGAATTGTCTTTTATTAGTCCATAAATATTTACCTCAGAGAAAGTCCAAGATTTGGCATTTGGGGCAAATTGCTTCATAACAACTTAAAGAATGTGTAAAATCAAATGAACTTGCTCTTCTGAAATATGTCTGTGCTATGTTGAATTACCACATGATTGACAAGAATTGGGGGTATTCATAGCCAAAGCTTCCTGTAGATCAGTTGATAACATCTTATCTTTTCAATCTGGCTGAAGTGTTTACAAAATTTAATCTCACTCTAGGATCTAGTGTAAAAAAAAAAAAAGGTAAACAAAAAACTTACTTTGCACTAAGAACTGCTAGTATGGACTCAGGGATGCCAAAAAAAAAAAGAGAAAAATATTAAATATGAAGATTAAGTGGTCAGGTATGTAACAACATTTTGCAATGCTGATCAGTTTTATTGTCATTTGTGTTCTTTTTCTTGGTGACTGATGGTTAATACAACAGATGGAATATAGAGGCAATACTGTATTAATTTATTTGCATAAAGATTAAATTTTGGAAGAGTATTTAAATTGTTTATAATGATGTCACTTTATATAGGTGATAACACAAGCCAGTGGGAGTGTTTCTCATCACACAATTCATACTCAACCAGTGGGAAAGCAATTTGACAAAGTAGATGACTTTTTCATTCCGGCTACCACCCTCATAATTACCCATATAAGGTAAGTTTTATTGAATTATAATTAAATTTCAGATGAGCGATAACATTGTCTCTAAAGAAAACATAATTTAAAAACCTTAAAAATCTGAGACCACATAACCTACTTCAATACTGCTTTGCAAGGCTCTTCTTCATAAACAAACTAAATGTGAGTTTTATTGAAAACAAGCTAGATATTAGAATAAACACATTAGTTAGAGTTCTTCTTCCTTATCTCACCAAATGTTCAAAGGCTCTACTGCTCTACATACTAAAATTGAGATGTAATATCATCTGGGGTTTTCCTGAGGAATTGATAAGTGCAATATTCAGATAATTCCTTAAGCATAAATTTTAATTTTAATTTTTAATTCCTCAGCATAAATTTTAGTTAGAAAAAAATACTTACTAATTTCTACCACTGCTCAGAGCAGTAGCTGTATATAGTATTTGCCATATTGCATTACATGTATGTGATATTAGAGTTATTCTCTTGATTAATGGACCAGAAAAAAACACTTTTGGATTTTTGAAAGGAATTGTGATACAACATAACTTAGTTTTTTATGAACTGGCTTCTCCTGTTTATTCAGTTTTTCCTACCTGGTTTTTCATCAGACCCTTCATTTTTAAAACAAACCGTGACTGAGCATGTAACGTAAACTCTTTTTAGATGCATTAACAAAATTTGTCGTATTTAATGGGTGCTGAGTATATCATGTTAAAATGGTTCATATTGTAATCCATGCCAGAAAACACTGTAAATTCTTGGGACCGCAGTTATTTCTCTCAGTCAATGTAGAATTGTCTTTGTGTTTGCCCAAAGAACAGACAAATTCTGGCTGTGAGAGAAATACTCTTAAGTATGGAAGAATGGAACAAAGTGACCAGCTGGACTTTAAAAGATATAGGGGGATGGAGAAAAAGAGTGTGAGAAAAAGAGGGCAACACTTAATACAGGCATGAAGGAGAAATCTTCTCAGGATCTCCCCAAGGCCTCTTAAATGAAAATCTTTTTTTCTTCCTCAAAATACATTCTTAAGAAGATGAAATAGCATTTTCTTTCTGTATTTCTGTAACGTCTACCTGTAGGGATTGAAAGATCCTGCAATCTAGGATTTGTACATCTGAATATTGCATTGATATGTATTAGCACTTTGTATGTTTAGGACTGTTAGGTTCTTCGCAAGGTTACACAGACCTATTTCAACTCAAAACACCTCTGCAAATAATTAACTCAATTGTTTATTCTGCTCTTCCAAGTTCAAGTTTCTATAGAAATGCTTTCATTAGGATGATCTTAACTATCCTGCAGTTATGAGATATCATCATTCACTTTTAGCTAAAATCTCAAATCTTGTATGAAAATACGCATCTCCATTTAAAAAGTTATAATTTTTGATTGTAGTGAGTGGTAGTCTTTTAAATGTAGACACATGCAATTTAGGATGATTTTACAATTGATTCCAGAATTTACTCTCTATGTGTCTGTGATTAATCTAGTCTTCTGTGTCAAAAAAACACTTGGCTTCTCCTAAAGAGATTGTTGATGAAAGATTTTTTAAAATTTTCTACAAAACTCTTAACTAACAAGTAAATTAACAATCAGCCATATGCATTTTAAAAAGGAATGTGTAAATTAATATAGCTGAGTAGTAAATTGACTCTAGGTACCATTACTACCACATTTCTTGAATTGAGTAGATAAAAGCACAGTGTGTCCCTGAAGTAATTTTAGCCTTGGAAAAACATTAAATAATTCTGCTACATTTGGAACAGGTATGCCTTGAGAGAACAAAAGTTCCTGCTTCATAATCTACCAAGTACTAGAGGTACTACCCCAACAGAATTGACATTTAGATACATTAATTTTCACATAAATAGGAAAAGAAAAAGATGGATAAGGACAAAGATCATACAAGGACTGGGAAAAGAAAAATGGGCCTAGTCCAAAGCTAGTGAGGAACTCATCTTGTCTAAACCAGTTTTAAGTTGATATTTTGCCTAAATAGGTCAAGTAGGAACTTTCTGCTTTGTGTGGTGAGTCACAGCTATCTTCAGCTGATGAGTCATTTCATTTGTCTATATACAACTTAGGAGAAAGGAGAATTAAACAACAAAAGAAAACCCACAGAAATAAAAAAAGTAGTATGAAATTCAGTTAACCAGTGAAAGAATAAAATTGGACAAGTGTTTTCATATAAATAACACACATTTACATGCCACATAAAGATGAAAAGAAAATTTCTGAAGCCTGACAAAAAGCCTATGGTAGTTTGTCCAATGCTAAAACCATAGGTTTGGGGCTTTTAACCAACAAAGTCAGTTCAACAGCAATAAACTGTTTTTTCTCTACTCATTGGCTTACTTGAAATGCAGAGAATCTTATTTTTCTAAAATGCTACCTAATTCTGAATGCCTTTTGTAGAAAATAAAAGATAGGAAAAAGGGAAATAATGCCACTGACTGAGTTAGCTGGTATAGTTAACTGCTCAAGGGCCCTATGTACTCTTTGTTAGAAGTCAGTTCCCTTTTACCATGCAACACCAGCTCCTTACAGAAAAATGAAAGCTTTCTGTAGCTAGGTGTATTTGTCACCCGTAAACTATGATGGAACAGAAGACAGAGTGTGCACGGCTTACCAAATTAGCATCCGGAACCAAATGTTCTGTCTGAATAAAGCCATTTCTAAGCAAAAAACCCCATACCACTTAAAAGTATGAATTAAGTTTTATAACACAGTTAACACAAATCATCTACTACCACCTACAGTGTATTACCATCTACTGCATATTAGTAGAAGAGAAATATTGGTGACATGTAGGAGCAGAAGTAAAGGTGCATAATTTAAAGCTATGGTGGATCATTAATTTTTTCTCTTTAATGATATATAAAATTTTAATTAGTAATAATGCATATATATTTATTTTTAAATTATTGCAAATTAATTTTATTTAAGAAATGATGGAACTATATATTTGCTTTACCTAGGTGGGTTATTTTTATATATGAAAATGGAAGTGCGTTGCCCATTATTAAAAAAAGAAAATTCCACACATTTTAATGCTGTCTTCAGCAGCAGATAATTTAGGATGCATTTTCTCCAGTTCAGACATTTTAAGAGGTACTAAAAATTTTGCTCTGAGGTAAATAATAATTGATCCCAAGGAAAAAAAAATGTTTTCCCAGACTTTTCCTAGCACAGACTCAAGCAGTGTTTGGTTGTACAGCAGGAGTCAGGGCGAATAACTTTTTGGTTAGATAAGAAGTAAGCATAACATTCATCCTCTGAACAACCATGATGCACCACCAAAACAGCAGCTAAGAAAGCTAAGTAAGCATGAGCCAAAAGAATGAGTAAGTAGAGGAAGAATAGACCAATTCTGTTATTTTTAAACACTCTTTTATAACTGGTGAATAGTTGATATGTATGCAGAAGAGGACAAGAAAATAAACTTTTTATTTTTGGGAAGAGAAATATAGTAGGTTCAGTACCATCAGTTAGTTTTAGGGTGTGGGAAGGTGTCTTCATCTCTTCTATGTTCCAGTCAAACTATTTCCTTCCACTGCTGAGATGAAGGAGTAACAGTTTCATGCAATCAAACACCATTAGAAATCAAGCACTGTTTTGGCTGTAATCCTCTTGCGACTGCTAATCATTTATAAATATATGCATTGAAAAAAAAAAAAAAAAGAAAAAAAAAGACAATATGTATTAGTTTTAGTGAAAATGTACTAATTACCTCCCAAATAATGTGTAGAGCACCCCACTGATGTTTCCAGGTAGCAAATCTCTGTTTGTATAGAAAGCCTCAGCTGCAGATTGATCAGGTTCACACCCCATAAGGCTCTCAAAATATGGGTAACTTAATTCTAGAATTTCTATGTGGTGCTGACTATAAAGGAGGAATTGCCTCATGTCTTTGACCATTCCTTCATGATGGAAATAAAATTTCTTCTTTTTCTCACAAAACACTTAAAATGCAAGTTTAGAGTCAGTTTCCAATGGCTTGTCATGAGTTTCCTGTGCCAGCTAGTTGTAGTGCAATGCACAAAAAATCTTAGTCAATCAGCAATGAAAAAGAGGCTATGGCACAAAAGAGAAATAATTACTAATAGAAAAAAACACTTAAAGTGTACCCAGGCTTGCTGTTGGAAGTCTGAAGCTTTCAAAGGGATGAAATTATGTGTTTATCTTGCATATCTTGAAAAAAAGCCCATCCTGCTGTCATCATCAACTTTGTTTTACCTCTGACATGCACTCACTGCCAGTGTATGTTGAATTATACCAAGAAAATGAATTAATGTAAAGCATTGTTTTTCATGCACACAGTCATGCCCATATTTTTCATGCACACAGCTTGAAAAAAAAAAAAATCTCCCCTTCCTCCCAGTTATGTTGAAAGTTTGTCAGACACTGGGGCCACAAAAGTAGACAGCATGAGATTTATTAATCTGTAATAAATGTTACAAATAACAAGGAGGTTTTTTCAGTCATTGCTGAGGCAAATGCATACAAAGCTTATTCCTTTTGTAGCTGTACCTTTTAAGAATTGTGTATATATATTTTCAATATTTGGCTTTGTATATTTACTGAGAATAAAATTTTATTCAGTGAACTATTTTTTGTGCCAAAGCAATTCAGAGCCACCAATGATCTTGTCCTTAATTGTCTACTAGTACCATTCCTTATCGTAAAAATAGACATTTGCAATTAGTATGTGTGATGGCTGAAAAAATATAACTTGTACAATACTTATGAAAATATATTCTTGGAAGCCTAAGGAGCAAAAGGGCTGATTATTTCAGCTCCAATGTTCATAAATCGAAGTGAACAAAAGTTAGTTGGAATAAATTAAGGTCTATCATTACACTGCTGTAAAATGTTTCAACAGCAATATTAAATGAACTCAGTGTAATGGAGTAACTCAAACTTTTTAGATGTTTTAATCTTTTAGTAAGTATTTTAAATGTCATATACTTACCTGACCTAACAAGTGGAAAAATCAGCAATCAGCTCAGTGGTAAAATGGCTTAGGATCTGAATAGAGTTAAAATATTCTCAGTTTGAGTTTTTCTCTCTTTCATTTCTCTGTTATGTGTGGTAATAGGGGAAGTAGTCTTTCTAAAATTATACTTTCTCATTTGCACAAAACAGTCCAAAACCTAAGCTTTTCTTTAAGAGGTAATTGGAATATGCTGCCAATGCATTTGTGTGAACCTTCTTAATGAATCCCATTTGGAGTGGTGATTCAGTAAATTCACACTTCATTCCAGAATTTAAGCCCCTATAGAGGTGTGAAGTAGCTGAGGGACTGTGAGAGTATTTTCAATATTTCTATGCAAATAAGCAAACAGAAAATATTTTGCTTCAAAAATTCTAGATAATCAGGAAGAACTTTCTGTTCAGTGGTTTGCAAGTCAATGAAAGTGGTATATGCTGAGTCAGCTGTAGACAAAACATCAACAAAAGCGGTAGAATTAATTTGGGGGTTGAATTTTCACACAGACTGTGATTTAGCTCAAAGATAAGGGGCAATTTAATATTTTACAAATTCAATTATCAAGACACATCAAGAGAGTGGGAAGTTTGAAACCATTTTTAATCATCAAGCTATAAACATATATAGTGCTATAGGGGTAAAACTTTAAAGCTTGAGGAACTGGAGAAAGAAGCTCAGTAGTACCAGGGCAGCAGAGAAGATCTAGAAAGTTAACTGCCATTTCTAATAATGACTGTGGAATCTATCAATGAATCCTACATGGTAGCACAGCACACAAAGGAGGTCTGTCTGGGTTAGGGATTCACTCTGCAGTCCCTCACTCTGTAAACTGTGTCTTTGTGAGAGTAATGCTAAATGGAAACCTCATAGTCATTCTTTTGGTGTATTTGCCCTGCAAAAGGAGAACTCTTCTGGTCCATAAATGTGTTGCATTTGAAATAGAATCTCATAGAAACTTCTTTGAAAGATGGAGGGGGGACAGTAAGAAGTCTGTTTCTGCATCTTTTTTGCTTTAAATAGTGATTCTTATGGCATTTTTGTTCCAGAGAGAATATGAAGTATGAAGATTGAGAGATTGAATTCAGTTCAGACAGTTTAAATGCTCTGAAACTTAATTTTTTCAATCACCACCATTGGCAACAGCAACTACTGTTGAAATAAGTGCCTCTTTAGAAAATGTGCAGGTACTTTTTAGTGTATCAAACCTATATTCTCCACTTTGTTCCTCCTCTGTTCACATGTGTCCACCCAAAAAGCTAGGAGTCCATGAATGTAGCCACTACATATCTTCAAACTAGGAAACTCTCAGTCCTTTATGAACATACAAGATTTGGCATGCACTCTTTCTTAGTCTTCATCTGTATCCTGCTTCAGCTCCACTCTTATGTTCTAACTCAAAAGGACCTGTGTTTGCAGGCTTTAAGATGTGCTAGGCAGTAAGGATTCCCAACTGTGTCTGTGGAAAAGCACCTACAGAAATGAAGTAGATGCCAGCACTCCACAAATAAAGTTAAGATTTGCTGTCATCGTAACCTGGCAAAGACCTGGTGTTCTGAGGTGTTTACGTCATTTTTCAGTCCAGGTCATTCTGAATTAATGGAGAAAATATTTTAAATTTTAAAATTCATTTTCAGATCAGTGAGATGTAATTAATAATTAAATTTACATTTAAATATAGCTAAAATAAATATATTTTTGTAATGCACTGAAATCTGCGAGTTTTTCTAACTTTGCAATATATAAGTATGTATGCACAAACACACACGCATATACATATAAGAAATCAGACTTGAAAACTGTCTTTTTTCTGGAATCACTGTCCTGCATGCCTTTTCCCATGTCATTTGACAATACAATACAAATGCTGCTTGTCCAGTTTATTCAGCTCATGCTCCAAATCTTTTCATCTTAGATGGCTCAAGTAAAACTTCAGAAAGCTTTCAAACTAAAAATGTCAGCTATCAACAGAAAAAAATGATTATATCAATAAAATGTTTCCACTTCAGTGTGGCTACTTAGAAGTGAAAATTCCCTTCAAATGTAACCTAAAACATGGATTACAGCCAGCCTTTATAGCACTGTAAAACTATAGCATCAGTAAAGGAAAGTTCTCCTTGCCTTTCCCTATTAGCTCAGGAAATGTACAGAACCGGGCTTAAGTCAGTCTAGTCAGCTCTACTAAAGCGAAGGGGAGTTTTGATAAACTGTAAATGTTTTTCACACTCTTAAGTTTTTTTTTTTCCCTTTTCATGTGCAGAAGTCATTAGAGGAATATTTACCTTTGGGGTAATACGATGTCCATCCGAAGTGGCCAAACCAGCCATTATAAATAAATAACTGTTGTATCCATGTCCTAGTACCTATCTGCTTTTAAAAATGCAGCATGTATCAGTATGTCAAAATACATGACACAATGAAATATATAAAAATCTAATCAACTATGAGAAGAAACTAATCCCTGCAATTGTGGCACATAATTTATTGTATCCAGTGATTAGCAGTTATCTTAGTGCTGCCTTAGGTACTCATTGGTTTTCCAAATAAACAAAATTATAAAGATTCATTTATTAGCTTTGAGGCAATCTTAAAATTATGTAATTAACCATTTTTCTGTATATTTGCAAAATATAGTACCAGAGCACAATTATTTAAATAATAAAGTCTAGCTTGAATTGAGTTAATTTTCTTGGTAGCAGCCAGAATTGTGCTGTGTTTTGTATCTATGACTTTGGAATAGTAAAAATTTGTTCAGAAATTTGAATTTTCATGTTTCTATTTTTAAGCATTTAGAATAGATTTTTATTCATTACATTTAAGCTTTCCTATTTGATATTACAAACCTGTCTTTTAATTTTTAGTAAAGCTGAGATGCTTGTGTGATCACATGATTCAAAGACTTTAAGGAAACTTGTGAATCTACATGGATAGACCATTTTGTCTGTATTCCTCCCATGGGCTCCCAGCTGTCAGCATGAAACATTTTCTTGTTGATAAAATATCCAAACATGCATCTTAACAGACCCACCACCACCAACCCCACCCTCCATATTATCTACAAATAAGAACACAGCAACTTGCCATGATGGAACTGAGTTTTTTTCCCCATTATAACCTTACATTTTCAATACAAATGTCATCTCTGGTGCTTTTATGTGCCAATTTTTATTTTTTTTCATATTTTTTACATACAAAAATCTTTTTGGTTCAGTCTAATATTTTCTTGCTTTGAGTCACTAGTAAAAAAAAAAAGAGAGAGAGAGAGCAAGCTATTGTGGTAAAGTTCAGTATTTGTTCTTTTGAATATTCACATATCCCCAGCTATAACAGTATGTGAACTTCATTTTTTAAATGAAGAAAAAGATCTTTTGAGACTGCTTTGACGTATGTAATTTATCACCTTTGTAGTACTTATCTCTACCTCATTATTCATTTTCTACTAGTGCTGACTGTTTCATTTGGCATATATAAATTTGGCTGTGCATTCCATATGACATCTGCCCACCTTGATGTTACCACATTTTCTGGAGTGCCAGGTCTTCTTAATCCTGTCCTACCTTGTCCTGACATTTAGAACAATCTTTAGGAATGTCTTTTGTTCACTGTGTCTGTGTAGCCAGCCCTTTCTTTGACTTTTATTGCTTTGAAAATGAAGGGGTTTTTTTATTATTAAATTGCTAGCTCTGCTTCCCTACAAGGTACAAGAAAGAAAAATACATTTGCTGCCAACACTACAAATATAATTTTGCTGAAAATAAGTTCATTTATGATACAACACAAATAGTTTCATATATTCCTGGATTCTAAAAATCTAGAAATTAAGATGGTTTCCTTTGTCCTAAAAATTCTTGGATTATTTTCTCGTGAACACTGTAATTATTGGACATCAATTTGGAATGATTAAAGAGTGTTTTGCATATGCACATGTTACGAGTGTTCTACGAGGGAGCTCTCAAGACAATTCATAGACTCCTGCATCACTAGTACCCTGAAAATTCAGGATTTATCCCTTCCCAGTGCAAAGGTACACTAAATGTGAGTCAGAAGTCCTGAGCTATGTGCGACATGTTAAAACAAGTCAGCTCTTCCAGCAAGGTCTAAAAAAGTGACTGAAGAACTATCTGGCCAGCTATGGGGAAATTTTCCTGGTTGTTCTTTACACATGGGTCATTTTGTATTCTTCAATCTGAATTTGGGATGACAATCTGTTTCCTTCTTTGGATCTCTAGTGAGATATGACTTAAATGCTCTGCAAGTAAAATCTTAAGCTGAAATAGTAATAAAATAAATGAAAGAAAAGGAAAAAAAAAGACAATAATATAATTTTAAAATTATTTCAGGTAGTATACTATTTTTGTTATCAGTATTAGACTTTAGTTAACAAATTTTTAGCTTTCTTTTGTAGGCACTTACATAATTTATCCAGCTGAGTTACAGAAGACAACTTGCACAGAGTCTCTCCCACAATAAGTATTTGAAAGATTGTATCACTTGTGATTTTTCTCCCTGAGTGAAAACTATTATAACAAGAATTGGGATTTTGTTGATGGTTTTTACAATGTCATTCACTTTGGACCAACAGCATTAAATTTGTGGTGCCATTTTTTAGTCTAGACCTAATCTTATTGAATATGATGTAGGATAAACTCAGAAACTATGCTTCCATTATTGTGCATTACTGAAAGCTTACTAATGCTCAAAAATTATGTATTTAATAGCATTAATTCCTGATTGTCACTTACTGGTAGGAACTGACATTTTTCTATTCAAATTCAAGCTCTGAGCAAAAAGCTTAATTTGAGGAGATCTAAGAACATAGCACTTGTCAGGATTCCTTCGAGCTGTTGTAGAAATGGTATTTCTTCCTTTCTGTCTTGCATGGCTATGTTGAAGTTCTTGATATTCTTATTTTTTTAAATAATAGTCAGAATCACTTTAATATGTTTAGCCATCACTGACTGTGGGGTCTCAGCCACAACCTAATTCTCTCTACACTGAATTCTCTCATGGAGAATGGAAAGAGGAAACATGTTCACTTCTGAGATATGTACAAAGCAATAGAAAAAAGTTTAAAGATCTTCAGTGCTTCCACAACAAATCTGTGAATATCAATCTCTGAAATCTTGGAATACTTACTATAAAGATCACTTCCCTTTTATTCTGATCTTAAGGTGATGTTCAGTAGCTGTTTTGTGCTTTTTGTGGGATTTCCACCTCCCCCCCTCCTCCCCTGCCCCAGCCTTTGCTGCATCCATCCCTCTTCTATTTCAGTACGTTCTAAGATCTAATCAGGAATCTTATCGTTACTAAAAGAATCCACTCCCATGGATCTATAAATGATGGTTTCATGCATCTTATAGTTGAATATTAAGTTCCTTTCTGAATTAATCTATGAAGACTTATATTACTTTGTAACAATATTATCACGTAAACTTGTGAAGAGTATATGACTTCTGATCTCTACTGGCATCCATTTTTCATTCTAAAAGGGTATTCGTAAATCGGCATCCACAATTAAAAATAAAAACAGTGTTACTTTTCAATTAAAAGCAAATTATATCTATACATTAATTTTCCTCTTTCCTCCCACATAACATAATTTTCAGAGAACTCCTGTTATTGTATAGACATTTTTTTCTTCTAATTAGGACGGTAGAAATGAGATAGTTAATGTGCAAGGCTGTAAGAACTCAGAAACCTGAAGTTTTCAAAACCCAGAACATTTTTTCATCAACAGTATAACAAGATAGTCGATACTTTTAGAAAATGAGACCTATCATCAAATTCCATTCTTCATTAGAACTGACCTTTTCATTCATCTAACAGAACTGATAGTAATGATCTAGTTTTACACTAAAAACACTAATTTGTCATGAGTGATCCCACAACCTTTTGTTCTGTGTTTTTTGATATTTTTTTAACCAATTTTTTCCTCACTCCTATTTCTTAGGACTACTCTTTTAATATTTCCCACGTACATTATCACAGTCACACATTACTGATGCAAATGTTATTTCTGTCTTTGTTAAGAGGCATTTTTAAATATTTCATTTACATTTATTGCAACAAGTAAATAAATAAAATTGGTGAAGAGGACAAAAATCTTTTACAGATGTGTGTGTGAATATATATGTTCACACACATAAACACAAAAATAGAGGATTATCACGTTGTTCTCCAAGACGTAAATATGTCCTCGGATAGAAAGATGCTTTTTGGTTAATACTGTAATACACAAATATCAAAGAAGAAAAAAAAAAGTCTTTTCTGATACAAAACAAAAATATGAAGCAACTATTCTTAGTGTTGTAAAGAACATGAAGAACAAAATTAAGAAAACAAACTTCAAAGGTCAAAGGCTGTTATAGTACCCAAAAGAAAGGCATCATTTTTGCTGATGAGGAATAGCTACTGGGCCAAATCCACTTAGCCTTTTGTTATCATCAAACAACCATTTCTGAACTGCTGAAATTAAAGAAAGGTCTTGCCTCAGAAATCTGCCAGAAATAAAGTATTTTAGGCAACAATAATTTTGTAAGTCTGAAGGGGAAGACTAGTATGCCCTTGGAATGCTAGCAGTTTTTTAAATACGAAACACTTCCAAAATTAAGTGTGTTTTTTATCTAGGTGTAAATATTTTATTTGTGCAATATACTGCTGTAAATATAACAGGAAATGACAATAAAAAAGATGTGGTGTATTTTAAAATTACTGAAGTAAGGAAAATTAATTGCATGATGACTTAAATCATATGAATGCAAGGCCGCTGAAGTAAAATAAATTAGTGTAAACAGTCTTTATTAGAATCATCTGTGTATGGGTATAAAGTAAAGAGTAATTTTAATAGAGGAAATAATGGTTACAGTGTTGTACGTTAAGTAATTAGAAAATCCTTAGTTAGAGGGAAAAGTGCATATTTTTTCTGTTGTGCTGGTGATGTAATCTCAAAGGACCAGTGAAGGCAATTGAGCTATATAGCTGAGAAAATAGTTTTTCCCTTTCCAATTTTCCCTTTTCCTTTCCTTAATTGTTAGTATTTCCTTCTCTGGAGGTACTGTGGATAACTTCATTTAATCAGAAAAAAAGTTTGGTATATAACACACTTGTATTTTAGATTTTTCTTTAAATGACAATACATTCCCATGTTGCCAGATTAAAAGCTTTTTATAGGATCAGGGTCTACCCTGACCCTCTAACAGACTGTTCATGAGCCGCTAATGACATTTACTTTGAGTCCCAGAAAACTTCTGGTCAGCAGATTTAATCAAACTTTGTAGTAATATGCCTTTATCTTTCTGGGTTGATTTTTTTGCATAAATTTTGTAAAAATGGTCCCTAATGTATAGAATGTACCTCATGTACCAGTATAGGTTGGGGACAGACCTGTTGGAGAGCAGCGTAGGGGAAATGGACCTGGGGGTCCTGGTGGACAGCAGGATGACCATGAGCCAGCACTGTGCCCTTGTGGCCAGGAAGGTCCATGGCATCCTGGAGTGTATTAGAAGGAGTGTGGTTAGTAGGTCGAGAGAGGTTCTCCTCCCCCTCTACTCTGCCCTGGTGAGGCCACATCTGGAATATTGTGTCCAGTTCTGGGCCCCACAGTTCAAGAAGGACAGGGAACTGCTTGAGAGAGTCCAGCGCAGAGCCACGAAGATGATGAAGGGAGTGGAGCATCTCCCTTATGAGGAAAGACTGAGGGAGCTGGGTCTCTTTACTTTGGAGAAGAGGAGACTGAGAGGTGACCTCATTAATGTTTATAAATATATAAAGGGAAAATGTGAGGAGGATGGAGCCAGGCTCTTCTCAGTGGTGTCCAGAGGTAGGACAAGGGGCAGTTGGTGCAAGATGGAGTATAGGAGGTTCCATGTAAACATAAGGAAAAACTGTTTCACTGTTGAGAATGACAGGACACTGGAACGTGCTGCCCAGGGAGGTTATGGAGTCTCCTTCTCTGGAGACATTCAAAACCTGCCTGGATGCAGTCTTGTGTGACCTACTCTAGGTGATCCTGCTAGACGATCTTTTGAGGTCCCTTCCAATCCCTACCTTTCTGTGATTCTGTGATGTTGAGTGGCTTTAAACACAAATGTTATTCACTCAGGATAAAGTAGATAAGGTTTATTATTATTTTCTTGAGTTAAGTTATACAGGTTAAAAAACTCCTCTTTTGTACAGCAGTACTGCTGTTTGCTTCTTGCACAGATAATTTTGATTGTAGGTCATCTAGTTCTCTTGTCTTATACTTGCTTTCTGTTTTGAGAACATAGTTTTCCTTAAGTGTTTGATCTCAGATATCTCTTTAAAATATGTCTATTAACTTCATGAGGGTAATCTCTGGATGTAGGTACAGAAAAAAAAAAAAAAAGGAAAGAGGGCATCAGTTTTTACATCATCATCTTCTATTGTCGATCTTTCTGAACACAACAATAAATACAGTTTTACGTTAATACATTATTTTTTTTTAAGTATAATGAAATTTATGCTCATTTCTAGGAAAAAATTTCTTAAACTTTTATTTTTTCATCTTTTTAACCAGTGCGTAGATATTTCCACTTTTATAATGAATGCAGTTGCACTAGTAAGCAATATATATGGCTTGTCTAAAGGAAGAAAATAACATAGAGGAAGCTAGGTTGCAAGTTTACTGCTTATTGGCAGCCCCACACTATCATCTTGCTCGGTTATTCTTTGTGTATAGGAGATGCAAACTAACTTGCTCTATCTGAAGAGTGGAAAAAAATGATACCTTGTAAAAACAGTTTCAAAGATGCAGTGTCAGATTTCACATGACTTTGGAACTTTGTATGGAATATCTGGTCCATTATTAATTCATGCTTTACTTGACTAGAACTTCTCATCAAAATAAGATTGCATCTTCACTAATTTTATCGCTACAGGTCTCAGTATTATCCTTCAGTCTGAATAACTACTGGAGATGCAGTATTATTATGTGATGAACTGAAGGTTTTCAAATGCAGCAAATTAAAATAAGCTTTGTTCATACAGGGCTGCCTAAGTTTCAGTTCTTTTTCATTACTTCTTTTTTCTCTTGTGATCTTTGCTTTAGTATATTTTGCACAATAACATTATACAAATCTCACAGTATTATAAAGGCAATAAATAAAGGTAAGACAAGTTGAGCCTATCTGTGTTATAGTTAATTAAAGTAATAGTGCCTCAGTAGGCTTGAATTTTTTCACTCAGGACCCATGCTCTAGAATGTGAAAAATTGTGTAGCATAGGTGTACCATTCCCTTGCACAGCTTTCACCATTCCTTTCTGCACAAACAGAAATACTTATAAAATTAATCTTTTAAAAACAGGAAACTTCCTAAACTTTAAAAATTGGTGGATATGGTATGGTTGCTAGCCACATTCCATTTGTATTTAGTATTTATTGGAAAATATCTAAATGACGACTATTAAGAGTTGTATGAGGTGATTCTATTTTGATATTTTGCAGTAGGCTATGGTGTTAGTTCTAACAGACTATGACAAATGCTGTTATAGTGACATGAAAATGTAGTTCACTAAGATATAGTGATAAACAAAGTTGCTTTTGGAACATTCATTTATAAGATCTGCATGCAATTCTTAAAGCTCTGAAAAACCCTAAGAAGATAAAAATGAAAAGCAGACTCTACAGAGCTTTTATTTGTCTTTTTGATAACTCTCCAGCCTTAAGAAAATATCAAAGCTGATTGTTATGGTTGGAAAAATGCACTTTTTGTGGAAAGCAAAGTGAATTCATGATTTTCTGTTAAAGCTGCCCTTTGAGACCTGTGAAAACCATCTTCAGAGATCCCTGAAAATTCTGGGAGTGACATCTTCTCTGCTTTTACCTCTGTTTTTCATGGAGACTTATACAACATTCTTCTCTCTATTCAGGCACTTGTAGCAGTGCTAGCTGCTCCTCTAAGCAGTCGTTCTAATTTCTGACCACAAAGAGCAACTTTAATCACCTCTACAGTTATGTGATACCTGAACTTATTATAATGGCTTGGGAAAATCAATAATTTCATTTCAAGCATAAGTGTAGGTCTTACTCACATCCTGATATGATGTTAGTCATTCAAATTTTGATTTTACAAATCTGTGAAACTTTTTGTAAGTCTGTTTTTGGATATTATAATTTATTTCTGATAGGATGCTTATGAGGAGTGTGAGGTTCAGATTGTAGGCACCTAGGTTTAGGCGTAAAAGTAGAGTGTATCCATGGGTGTAAGCTGTCTGTCTTCTGCTATAGCTAATGGAAACCTGGTCTATACAGATAGTGGAGTCTAGAAGGCAATTTTTCTCACCCCTTGCAGGGCTCTAGAGAGAAAAAATTCTCTAGACTTTGTTGACTGTATAGACTAGATCTCTACTGGCAAAAATAGCAACTTAGATTTTTAACTCATATGCAGATATGCATAGTTATGCATAGAAATGTAGGTGTCTACAGGAAAGGAATACTACTTATAGAGAATGATTTTTGTAGTAAGGAGATGTGGTGAGGCTGAAAATTCATAAATTGCCTACTGATATGATTGTAGAGGAAGGAAACAGCTGTGTTTGATTAGGACTGCAGAAATATGTTTTTTTCTTGTTTTTGTCAAAGCAGTAGGGATGTAAATATCAACAGATTGATATTTTTAGGTACTCTGGAAGAGACAGAGTTAAGCCATGTATTGTTTTTGTCATTTTTCATTTCCTGGTTCATGTATCAGTTTTTAATAAAGTGATTTAAAAGACCAGATTATAAAAAATACAGTACCTAAAATTACACTGGCTCATTTTGCATGTGTTCTTGGTGTAAAGTACATATTTTTTTTTAATTTTCACTGTACTACTTGCAATCTTTATCAGAACAATCCAAAATTCAACTGTGTGTCTTGAGATCTAGCACCATAATTCTAAATAATATATAATACTGAAATACGAGCATTCAACTATCCAATTCATCAACTGTATCGTGACAATGTTTATCTTCAATCATAAGGGGAGAGACCATGCTTATGCCTTGAGAGGACAAGGAAAGGTCATCACTTTCAATGATCCTACCATTTGACCTGAAAAAGCAGTAGTGGGCTCCTCACATTGAAATGTGAAAGATACAAGACTGTGCAGAGAGAAGCAATGAAAACATTTGGAGCATTAGGACTGAAGCCCAGAATATGGGATGCAAAAATTATTTTTACTCATCCACTTTTGATATTAGAAGAAAAAACAGTCAAAGGAGGGATGCCCAGGTGCATAGTATTCTCCCCATATTTCAACTGCAGATTGAGATATTATGCCTGCTATGTATACATATAAACACGTATGCATATTTATGTCATGTAACACATGCACTTTTTATATCAAATAATACACACCTCCATTAAAACTGCACATTGAGAGTAAGTAAACTGCAGGTATGCAAGAGTCCTATTTCATGCAGTCTCAGCAGTGCGTCAGTGTGATTTTTTTCCCCTCCTCTTATACTTCCCTCTGTCCTGTAGGATTTTTATGAAAGAAAAAGAGTCCGGAGACAGGGAAATTATTAGATGCTTAAGGATCTTTTGCTACATACCTATACACAGTTGTAGCAAAATGGTAGGAGAATTGTTGGCAGTTTTAAGTGCCGTTATATTCTTTACAGAGAGGGTAATCAGGCACTGGAACGGCCTGCCCAGAGAGGTGGTGGATTCACCATCCCTGGAGGTTTTTAAAAAGAGATTGGACGTGGCCCTTAGTGCCATGATATAGTAATTGGAGTTGGATCAGGGGTTGGACTTGATGATCTTGGAGGTCTTTTCCAACCCAATCTATTCTATGATTCTATGATTCTATGTTAACCATGAAATACGACAACTCGCAAGATGTTTGCCCTATGGCTATATCAACTGTTTTCAGAGAAAGCTCGACAATATACAGTATCCTTCTGTAATGGCTATGTATTTGGATTTGAAAACAATATCAACCCTTTTCAGATATGGAAAAGGATGTTAGACTGTAGCACTGCTGAAGTTCAGGCAGTAATTACCAACCTTCTGGCACTGGGAATAAGTTTCTCATTAAGCCTTTCTCCAATACTAGAAAATAGGAAGAATTTTACTTAGGTACTACTGGGATAAAGATGTGGAGTTATGCACATAGATGTTTTTCAGGTTCATTTACATAACACATCCTACAGATTTTATTTCTACAATACATTTTTCAATTAATTTATTGAAATATAGCTTCTTGTTATGGAACAAACCCACAGAAAAGAGAGCAGAAAGCTGTACACATTTTAAAAGAGTTTAATTGCATTCAAAGCATTTTTGGTGTAGATAGAAAGAACAACGACGTGACAGATATATAAGAATAGTGATATATTTAAGAGGAAAAGGAGTTCTTGTTCATTCTTCAAAAGCAAAATATTCCCATTGTATTATGCAATAGTAAAAGCTATTTAGGCTGAACAGACATGATAAAGAACTTGAGAGGAATTTTGTATAAAACCAACATTACTTTTTCAAAAACGTAATGAACTGTTTTTTTGCAGTAACAGGAGGATTAGATATGGTTTGAAAGTAGCACACCACCTTAAAAGACAATGATTGAATAATTATTTTTGGACAATGAAAGGGAGCTAGCTAAATCCTGTTGTGGCAACCTACTCTGCACTTGCATGTTTTTTCATAAGTGAAAGTCATCTGTTGTATACCATGTGAGGATTTATATTAAAAGAAAATTTGTTTTTACCCCTTATACCTGTCACAAACAGTGGAACTTAAGGTGATAAAAATTTTGTTAAAAATAATGTGATACAAGAGAGGAATTTAACATTCGTGCTTCATGGCATAAGTTACTTCTCAATGATGGGCAAGTTCCTGTGAGCAAGTTATTCCAAACCCACTTGTTGAAAGATTTCCCATACTCTGAGGAATTTTATACTCTGATGCAAGAGAGAAGTAGTTTTGGTAGAGCGTGAATCTGACTTGATATGTAGATTCCTTTGTGTGACACACAAAGATAAGATTAATTTTTAAAAAACAACTTTTTTCTACACAGTGGATGTAAAAGTAGCATCTAAACCTCAGGCCTGCAGAAAGACAGATTCCTCTGCATATTACTTTTGTGTGTGTATGTGTGTGAGCTAAGGTGCTCGTATTTAATCTCATATTTAATGAGATTTGAAACACTTGGCTGCTTCTTAAAATCTCAGCATCAGATGACTTCGTAGATTAAAATCTACTGTACTTTGCAATTTTGATTGTATGAACAAAGCCAAAAAAATGGTGTTCCTTATATTTACAGGCTAGAAGAGACCATGAGAACATCTTGTCTGACTTCCTGTATATACCATAGATTTTAAATACTTCAAATAATCATCCAGATGTTCACATTATGAATCTGCTATTTCTAAATCTGTATTTACTGAGTTTGACCAAGTCTTCAAAAAAGGGCATAGCCCTTTTTTGGGAATCTTCTGGAGATTCCCACCAGAGAAAATTCATCACCTCTGTGGTAGTTTGTTGCCATGGTTTATCATCCTTATTCTTAGAAAAAATAACCTATTTCTAATTCAAATTTGTCTGGTTTCAGTCTGCAATCATTATTATCATTCCTTTGTGAAATTAAAGACATTACTAAACAGGATGTTCTCTCCCTTCAGGTGTGTATATATATATATGTTGTAAATAAGTCTCAGTTATATTTTTTGTAAATTAAATATATAGGACTCCTTCAGACACTTGCTTAAAATCATTGTCTCCATCCCTCAAATAATTTTTAGATTTTTCCTTGCCCCTAATTTTTTTAATATTCCTTTTTAGAAAGTCAGAAATAAAACAACATAAAGCATTCTTAATTTGGTCTCCTCAGTGGAGAAGACAGATAGGAGACTGTTGCATTATTCTTATTCACCTCTCTCTGTATATTCTCTGTATATATAAAAATACAAGGGAATTTTTTTGTTGTTTGTTTGTTTGTTTTTGTTGACTCTTCATATTGATCTGCATGTCTGCTTTGTTCCTTAAATCCCTTCACAGTCACTGCTTTTCAGGATATTGTTCTATATGCATGCCCTGCATTCCTCATTCACATGTAAAGTTGCTTGACTTTACACTTGGCTATGCTTTAACACATTTTACTTAAATGAGCAGCTGACTGATATACTTTTTTGTCATTATTTACAATCTCAGTGTCATGGACCTTTATGTACATGCTAATAACCTGTGAAAATTTTGTGAATTATCAGGCTTGGTACCAAGAAAAGTTCGCTGCAAAACGATCATTCTGCATTGACAACTGCTTTTTATTGCAGATAAATAATTTTTCCTTCAGGTATCAGTTTTCATTCCAAGATAGTTATGCCCTCCTAATACTCAGTTACCATCAGCAAGTTTTTCTTAGAAAAAAATTAAATTAGGTTTATCTGACAAAGTTCATTTTTCCATAAATTGTGTTGACTGCATTATCTTCATGTTCTTCTATAGTTGGTTCTCACATAATCTATTTTATTATTTCCCTGGGATATGCATCAAGCTATTCAGCTTAGCTGGGATACCTGTCTTTCTCTCATGAATATTTCAACAATCTTCTAGACTTTTCAAATTTTCCTGTTATTCTGAGATTTATTAAAATGTTAAGAGCTACTCAACTTTTTCAAAAGTATCAGGAACAAATTATCTAACCTGACAGATATATGTTCCTATAAAAAAACCCCCTGTTTATTATCTTCCTCAACTGCTAGTGGCTTGGAAAATACTTCCTCATCTTTAGGTAACACAAGTATAATTTATCATTCTTTGTTGTTTTTTAACTGTACCAGACATGGAATCCTTAGCTTTCATTATCGTTTTTCTTCTCTTCCCCTTTTCCTTTCTGTATTTTCCCTCCAGAACTTTCACTCCTTTTTCCATGCTTACACCCCTGCCTAGCAATTCTCATAGACTAAGAATCAGTCACACAGACCTCACAGGCACATGAACAGACCTTTCTCTTCCACTCAGCTTCAAATTTCTGTCTAATGTTCATATTCACAAATATTATTTTGACAAAGGGATTTCCTATATTCTTGTCCAAAATTATGTATTTTAGTTCTCTGTACTTTCTCCCATCTGTCTTTTTAGGACCTCAGTTGCAATGGCAGCCCGTAGCATGATCAGTTAGAAACTGTGTTAGGCCTTAAATAACCTATATTTTCACCCAGAATTTGCTAACAGATCATTATCTAGCCTTAGGCAAGTCATTCAGCTTCTTTCTCCGCTTGCTGTAGCATTTGTAAAGTGCTTTGAAATCAGTATGTAAAAACCGCTAAAGTTCAATACATTGTTATGCTCACATAGCTGATCTTTTAGTGTACTCATCTCCAAAAACTTTACCTTCTAGGCTAACATTACATCTGTGTCGAAAGTAGTGGGTTTTTAAAGTTTGAACTATAAAACATTGTAAAGCAAAAAAGTCCTTAGCATGTTAACGTTACAAGGAAGTAGAATGATATATTTCCATGGCTAAAGAAATTGCTGCTTAAAGGAAGGAACGGAGGGCATATGTCACAAAGCTGTGTTTTCAAATTCAGAAATAAGCAGAACACAATAAATAGCATGGATAGATGTAAGTCATTTTAAATGTACAAAGTTGAGAACATTTAAGAACATGAAAATGAATGATCATAGAAAAATAATGTATTAAACTGCCCCTTGCATACTTTAAAAGTAAGATACATTGTAATGGGTATTCAGGTATAGCTGATTATCAGAATATAAATGATTAGCTACTGCAGCAAGAGATTATAAGATCAAGTATCTTAATAACTTCAGAGCAAAGAACATTAGAACTCCTAAGTGCAACGCATACAGCATCAGATAAGGTTGTTGCAATCTTGAAGCCAGTTTCTTTAGTTTTCAAGTAGCCTCAATTACCAAATGTGAAGCCACTATTTAAATTGCAAGAACAATCTATCCAAGATCCTGTAAGCTTTTTACCTGTGGCTTTTGGATTGGGAACTAAATGTTACAAAGAGAGAGAGAAAGCTGCACAAGAAACTAGAATGCTTTGGAAAGTTGTGGTTTAAATGCTTGAGTCTTGATATGTTATCATCTGGTTTATGTTTTGAAATATGTTTGCTGATTCACTCTAGGATAAGGCTGTGATTAACCCTAAAGATATGGACTCCCTTGTTGTAGACAAACATCCTTTTTTTTTTTAAGCCTACCTGTGCTACTGGGAAAGTGCTTACCCACATTCTGATCTGGCTCCTAAACTATTTCATTTATACCAACCAGATTACTCAACAGACACTATTTAAAGCATTTAAATGATTTGACAATAACTAAATTCATCTTAATGGCATGCACTGGGGAATGTTTATGCAAACCTCTCAGCTGGCAGAATTTAGGGGATTCAACTGGCAGAAGGTACCACGAGGTAATGAGAAGCTGAGGGACAAACCAATAGTAGCATCCTCCTCCATGGGGAAAGCTGGTTGTCAAGGGTGAGTCTTCCCACACCTTCAACTGATGTAACACTTGGGGAAGGTATGTAAGACCTTATATTTACTTTAACTTTAGAGAATATATTTACTGTTTTGGTAATCAAGGGTTTTATGCAACTAAAGTTAACATAAGCTTAGTGTACCTGTGGTTCAAAAACACATTATGCTGGGAAAAATATTTGAGAAGCACAGATTAATAATTTAGGTATTCCTCTTGAAATCAATTTGAATGCAAAAGTATCACATAAATTGATCATTAACACTGCTTAATCAAGTACTTATAAGTAAGATAGATTTCTTTGAATCAAACTGATTTAGATGCTTTATTTTAATCGTGATTGAAATCAGCAAGTAAGAGTTACTGATTTAGATAATTGTTGCTATTCTTGTTTTGCTTCAGAAAGAAAAGGTCATTTTTATCAGCTGGAATGATCTTTAAAATAAATAGATTTCTAAGCAGCACAAAGATTTTTTCTTTTTGCTTGTCAAGGTGATATGTGATACAATTGTTAAAGGGTTTGTCCAGTGTAAAATATATTTGTTTAGATTCTTAAATTTGTATTATGGTAGAAAATTATTAAAAATTCATTACTTTTTAAAATAAGTTTTTTGTGTTTTCTCTCAATTGGGTTAGCAACTAGAGTGCAACTCAAAACATACAGTGAAATTTTAAGACTTTTTCCTGAGTTAAATACAGGTATCATGAAATATGATGGGCATACATATTCAATAAAATTTATCGAATATGTTTGAATGTTAAATGACTGATTTATTACAGAAAACAATTTAAACTATATTTAATACAGTTGCTGAAAACAATAGGTCAAACTTTCAAAAGTTTTTACATATTTTATCATATAAATGGTGTCAGATGGGATTTTCAGAATTATATAATTGCTTTTGCGTATGTTTATTTGTATCTGAAAATGTCACTTGGATATAAGTCTGTGTTTTAAGTACCTACATAGGTTAAAAACAGCTTTGTGAGAGCCTTTTTCTTTCTTTTTTAAATAAGATTTCCTATCTTCCCCCGTTACTTTGTATTGGTATACTGCTAGAGAAAAACAATGTTTTCAAACCTAAAGTCAGCTTACCAAACTCAAAACAACAACAAAAAAAATTTCTTTGTGTTTGCTATTGAAATTGAGATTGAAAGTAATTAAAGCAAAAAATATTTGCACTGTGTACTTATATTAAAATAAATGAAATAATACTGTAATAGCTGAAAATAAAGTATTTGATATATTTAGTACTTGCCATCACATTGAACTCAAATTAGATGTTTTCCCTTGCCTTCACATACCTTTAACTCATTAAAATAATGAGAATTGAGAAGGGTTCATTAGCATAATTTTTTTTTAATTTATGCAAATTACATCACTAATTCATAGTAGATTTTTCTTTTAACACAGATATTAATAAGCTTAATTGTAGTTTAAGTACATTTCTTCTAAGAACAGAAATTTTAAAAATTGTATTGAAGAGGAGCAGGCCTAAGTGCACAGCAGTATGTCCATGTTTCTCCACATTCCTTCTCTGTTTTCTAACCTGCAACCTGTATGTGCTAAATCTAAGCCATAGGATTAAAGCCATAGG
>NW_010303077.1:58009-90786 GCF_000700745.2 Antrostomus carolinensis
GATTATCCTCCACCCAGCCACCAATCTACATCGCATAAACTTTCCCCAACATTACAACCTCTGCTCCTTTAGATGTGGCCAATGGATTCCAAAGAAGTAACACGAGGAGGGCAGGGATGAAGATAGAGAGGTCTGCAAGTAATTACATTAACCTAATTGTATTAGAAATAGGGCTGAAGACTGATTATACACAATAAACTTAACGGGTCAAGAAGTTGGGCTGAGTTGGTATTGTGTATAATATTAACTCTTAACATAACTTGCTGTATTTGCTTTTCCTGCTTTTACATTTTCTGATTTTTTTTTAGTGCTCAATTTAGCAATCTAGGGTTTGTTTTATTTTGCATTTGATAATAATAATTAATCCAACAGTGATGCCAATGTCTAGCCCTCAATCAGTTCTGCTCTGGAAAAAAGTCCTTTTAAGATGCATTGGGATTTTGGCTATTGTTTTGCAGGAGTAAATGTTAAGTAGCAGATATGTGTCCAAAATGTTGTGAACACTTTTAAACAGTTCTCTAATTGTTGCTTTACATTGGAGGCTGTTATGTAAAAGGAAATCGATAAGCTAATTCTGTTGTCCTTTTCTAACTACTGTTCGTGTGTGTAGCATTGGTTATTTAACGCTGACGTATACCATAAACATTTGAAATGTGAGAATGTTGCTTGCTAGTTAGCCTCTTATGATATAGGATGGTTCGTACATAATGCAGTACAAGTTTGTCATGAACAAAAAATGCTTACTATATAATAGCAGAATCAGGAATCAACCACTTAATGCCTGCTCCAAAAGATTAAGAAAAGGATAATGTTAGATGGCCAAAACAGCTAAAAATCTAATTCTGCCTGATGATCCTAATCTTGCTCTATGGTTGAGAAACAGACATTGTGGATAGAAAAGTAGCAGTAAGTTGTCTTGTCAAGTTATCCTGATGTAGCTTTCATAAAAGCTCACTCACCCATTTTCTAACCAAGGCAATTTAATCCAGATTATATATATTTATAAGTGGCTGGATAATTAAAAACAAAAATGATCTCATAATCAGCTTGACTCGTAATTGCAGGCAGTCTGATTCACACTGGACCTTCTTTGGGTTGGACCAAATTAAATCCAGAGATCCTTTCAAATTGAAATCATTCTATAGTTTTGTGATCCTATGATACTGAAGCAGTATGAAATGTTTTTTGGAAGCTGGGGCTAAAATTAAAAATGTTCCTATATCAATTCAGTAGGAAGTGCAAGTATATTTCACCCTGTCTTATGTTAGAGTAACTGACTAAACAGTGTCGTGAAACATTTTTGTCTATTACTTTGGTGATTGACTGATTAGCAAACATGTTGAAGTTGCAAAGCATACTGTGAAAATTTTGTACTATTGTCAACTCAGTTATTGGAACATTCTGGCTGTCGTAGTGCTTTATATCAACAGGATGTGAAAGATATTTTTAGATTTTACATCAGCACACAGCTTCATTCTTAGGATCGGAATTCAGAGGAAAATGTTAAGAAATGTGCCAAAAGAAAACAGCTGTTCAGGAAAAGTGCTGTGAAAACTGCTTAGATTATAAGCAAAACTAATATATTTTCACATGACTCCATAATATTTAGATAAGTGTTTTTTGCTTATGTACAGTTGAATGATTGTGCAGTCAGAACTTACACATTAACATTAGAAAATACTCATGTAGTTTATATTTAAAATGTTATAAACATTCAGCTCTAGGATTTTAAATTTAACCATATTCCTGTTCAGCAAAAATTCCTTGATGTGTGGGGAAGCATAAAGGGTCATTTAAATTGTAAGAAATATGGGGCTTGGATTGTTGGGAGGCATAAACCTAAATCCTTTTATGATACTCATTTCTACTGAATTAAAATGAGGAAGATTCAGATAATTTTCTGAATAACAATGAGTGCTGGGTTATGTTCTGTTCCCAAGAAAGTCAAAGAACTATATGAAGTGAATTAAAATATGTGGGATGTACTATCTATTCATATTTAATACTTTTCTCCTTCCTAGCTTTTGTAAAAGTTATAGCTGAATAGATATGCTAAGAGTAATGCTTACCTTTTCCCCTATGTCATGAGGAAGAAAATACTTTTTCCATTAATCAGATAAATGGGTTTTAGAAATTTTATTTGAGGCACTCTAAATTACAATTGCAAAAACACTAAAAATTAAATATTATAAACTACTTAATATCTGAAACACGTGAAGCTGAGATATATAGCAATACACTGTTGCACATATTAACTCAGCTACTTTGCTTATAATGGCTTTCCCCGTTTGTACATGATGCATACAATAGCTTTGACTTTGTTTGATTTTGTGCTTTTCCTCCCAGGTTTGGATTTGTTCTTCATAAGGATGAGCCTGTGCTCCAGAAAATTGATCTAGAAACTATGTCGTACATCAAGACAATTAGTTTAAAGGATTATAATTGCATTCCTCAGTCTCTGGCTTATACACATCTTGGAGGATATTTTTTTGTCTGCTGTAAGCCTGATACCACTGGGGCTGTCCTACCGCAGCTTATAGTGGATAGTGTTACTGATTCTGTGATTGGATACAATGGCAACGTAACAGGCACACCTCACATCTCTCCAGATGGACACTACCTTGTCAGCATTGATGATGCAAAAGGTCTCATGAGGATCCAGTCCATAACAACAAGAGGAGAAATACAATATGCATTTGACATTCACACTAATTTGCACATATCTGATGTAGCTTTTCAGCCATCATTCACTGAAGCTCATCAATACAACGTCTACTGTAGCTCCAGCACACAAACTGATGTTCTCTTCGTGGAGCTTTCCTCTGGCAAGGTTAAGATGGTGAAGAGTCTGAAGGAGCCTGTCAGGGCAGGCGAATGGCCTTGGAACAGTAAGAACCGTCTTATAAAAGACAGCGGCCTTTTTGGTCAGTATCTCATGACCCCTTCCAAGGATTCTCTGTTTATCCTGGATGGACGGCTCAATAAGTTAAATTGTGAAATCACTGAAGTTGAGAGAGGCAACACAGTAATTTGGGTTGGAGAAGCATAAGGATCTGTGTTAGATATTTACCGAATTAATAGTTTTACAGTACATTGCATTTAAATTACACCATTCTTCAGATTTACAGAATTTTAATTTAAAATTGTTAGGCCTTTGAATTGTTAGACATCCTTATTTCTTTTGACTTGAACACAATTTGAATCAACTTCCACATAAAAGTTACTAAAATAACCGCTATTTGATGATGGTACTCCTTATTAATTATCAGCTGAGATTGTGTTGGTTGACTGAAATTGCTAAATATTGAAATTGATGATAAATATCATACATTATTTTAAAAGAAGTAGGGAAAAAAGAAACAAAAAGCAAAATACTAAATTCAGGGAGTTTAATGTGATACTTTGGATTTCTAAATGGAAGACATAAATATGATTCAGATTTTGGTTTGATTTCCTTCAGACAAAAAATAAGAGCTGTTGTACAAACTCTGACTCTTTAAATTGAAATGTTATGTCCTGTTCTGTCCAGCCCACAGTTTAATCTTTTTGTGCCTTGAAGCGAAAGTCTCACATGAAAGGTAAAGCATGGAAATTGTATAATTTATTCCCACTGTGGCTACAGGATTGTCATTGGAAAGAAACTTTTCCAATGACTTTTCCAAATTTCTAGTCTCAAGCTGTGGAACATACATGGAGGGAAAAAAAAGAGGAATTATATTTGCATTGTTGCAATTTGAGGAGTTTATTTTTATGGTGATTCTTAGTCGAGCGAACTGCTTGCAGAAGCTTAACCCTTTTTTAGAAAAAAATAGATGTTAGGTTTTTCAGCTATCACAGGGTTTCATCAGCAAGGAGTTTCTGTTCTACTGAGGATAAATATTGTGCTTATCCTTTCAGAGTAAACCACATTCTAAAAACCTGGCATCACAAAACTTGACATATATCGTTAAGGAAACTGTTATTTAAAAACAAACAAAATGCATTTTAAGAAACTGAAAATGCAAAGAACTGAAGACTACAACCAGTAGATAACATTTTTGCTTATGCATTATACCATTGATCCATATTTGTTAAACCATTTGGTTAGCTCAGCAGGTTTTCTATTCTGTGCATCCAATTGGATTAATATAAAAAACAAACAACAAAAACTTTGTATTTTTTTATAGTTTGTTTACTTAGAATTCTAATATTAACAATGGTTAAACATGTACATGGGAAAAATAAGATTCCTAGAAGCAGAATAAGTCAGTAGGATCAGAAAGCTAGCAGTAAACAGCTATCCAGATTTAGACCAATGACTTAAAAGTTTAGGAGTATTTTTATTATGTTTTGCTAAAGAATGCTTATAAGCTCTTAAACTGGCCTCCACTTACTGAAGGCAATCAGAAAAAAATATCTTTTTTTAAACAAAATTTTACTGTAATTTAGATTGTGTAAAATTGCTTAGAAATCCAGAATTTTCTAGCACTGTAGTCTTGTGTGCGTTTAGCATCCTGCCCTGTGTGGTACAGTAGATCTCTCTTTAGCCTGAGCAAACCTCCTGCTAGGTAGATTTAACTAAGATAAGAATCTGATTACATTTCTAGCTACTGAATCTGTTTTCCTTTTTAACAACTTTTCTCTGTTGTAAACAAACAAGAATCATGTAAACTGTCTGTTACTCATTTGCAGTAGTCTGTCTCATGTTTTCATGCATTTTTCTTCTGTAATTTACACCACGTGAATGTTCTGTATGTAGAAAAAGCTTGACAAAAGAAGAATAAACCCCATAAATTTTAAACAGTCCTGACTTTGGTAAATGCTCCAATGTAGCCACACTGAAGTTATATATAACATAGATTTTATTTGTTAAACAAAGGTAGAAGGAAGTTTATCTGCCTATTATTTTATATAGATATATTTTTATATATCTATATAAAATAATATACAGTGCAGAAAGAAAACTTTTTAGAAGACTTAACTGGAAGTTTCCTTTGACTGCTACAAAGAAAAGCTAATCTATTAATCAATTAGGCACAGAGGAATTAGAGTATAGACAGATATTTATTCCCATGCCTAGCCTCTGCAGCCAAAAACCTCTCATCTAGAAGCTGTACAAACATAGAAGCCCAAACCAAGAAGCATGCAATCCAACTAAACAACTCCTTATCCAGTCTGCCCAGTGTAGGTGGATTCTACACTCACCTTGCCGTCTCCTTGCCTGACCATTAACGTTCAAGATAAGAATTGAATCACATGACAATAGTGAGATTCCCTTGACAATGTAAGCTGCCTTGTGTTATGCATGATCCCTTACAATCTCTATCAAAGTCCAAGTCAGTTGTCAGTTTTAGCAGCATCTTATTCTTTTGTATTAGCAACATTTGACAATTGAAGAAGCTTTAAAACTTGAATAAACTATGTTGCTTGTTGTATGAAACAGGACACCAAAATCTCTACTAATATACTTAACAGATTTGGCTATGTCAGTAATATCACAGTAATTTATATAGTATAGAAACTGTCCTGATCAGTTTAAGATTCTTGTTTGAAACCAGTTTCCCTGGTCCCACTCTGAGAGTATCTCTGACTCTAGCTAAAGCAGTTTGATAAAGGACTATTGCCAATTTCTTGTATTTTGTTTAGCTAGTCCATTGTAATAGCTCAAAGACCATGGTTTGTTTCTTTCCAGTTGTTGTGGAACTGAAACACGTTTCTGGTGTCCAGGAGTTGCTTGATCCCATTGAATAAATGAAGAATCAAACACTGTCTTCAGTGTTTCAAGTTTCCCTTAATACAAACCCTGATGTAACAGCAGTTGGTTTCGAATGCCGGCTTTCCTAAATGCTGTTGGAAGCAGAGGCAACAAATGCCTTCTCTTAATTTGTGGCAAACACTCATTTTATTTCACAAGCTGTTACAAACTTTCAAGATTTATTATTTCTCTTATGGAAATACATTAGAGAAAAGTAGTGGAAGATAATGGAAGTGTAATGGAAGAAACCAAATGCATGCCAAGTTCTGTTACAGCCAAGTTCTGTTACAGCTGCTGAAAGTTTCCACTATGTTCCTGTATGCTAATGAATTTGAGAAGTGCATGTGAGGACAAGATGAAGTGCTGTTCACCAAGGATTTTGATGATAGAGCTGCTTTTGCTAAGGTAATTAAAAAAAAATAAAATATCATGAAACATAGAGAAGGGGCTCTCAGCCTGTTTTAAGTCACCAAAGGAAAGAAAAAATGGTGCCAAAGTAAAAAAAAAAAACAACCAAACAAAAAAACTTTAATGGAAAAAATGATGAAACAAATTTAAAAGAACTCTAGATATTTTTTAAGTTATATCAATGAGGTTAAAAGTGTTATTTTGAGTTTTAGTGAACCTCCTGCTTAAGTAAGGCTGTCTGTTAAATACAGGTTAAAGGACATCTGAACATTTAAGACTATGATAATATAATTTAGATTTTAAATAGTGATTCTTCATCAGCAGTTTCAACTTTCAATTAACAGAATCTTCTGAGCTTGAATATGCCATTTCTTTGTGTTATTGAGCATCTGTTTTGTTACACCGAGATAGTGTCTGCATTTATTTAGGAATGAAGTACTCCCAAATATGGATTACAGAATAGCAGAGTTGCAAATTATGAACATTGTATTAAGAAAATAACATAGTTATTACATCATTTGTCCTACTTACCACAAAATACCCAGTTTTATTTCAACTGAAAGAGCATCAGCAGCTTAGTTCGGACATTTGTTTTTAAGACCAGTAACAGGATACTTTGCAGGATATTTTATAAATTAATTGTATGTGTCAAATAATTCTTAAAAAAAAAAAAAAGAGGGCAAAACAAAAAACCAAACCAAAACAACAACAAAAAACCCCATTATTACCAGTCATGTACTCATTTCCCCCCCCCTTTCCTGGTATTTTGAAGTGAATACCTGTGATGCATTTCAAGAGCTTCTGGAAAAAAATGAATCAATTAGTTGCTACAGGAACATGCCTAGTGAATCTTATAAATATGTTGTATCCTGGACAAGTGCTCTCACCACTGGCTAGGGTTGAAAAAGGAGGAAGCCTTCACCCACTCTTCCTGCATCTACATTTTAAAGTAAAATAAAGGGCATGCCTTCAAAGACTGTAGATGGCTATTTTCAGCTATCTGAACTCAGATCCAAAATGTCAGGAGGCACTTTCTAGCTGTTCTGAGTAGCAAACTGAAGTCATAGCAGGGTCCTACACCCTGTGTCAGTTCCATTAGCTACCTCTAGACCATCTTTTTAATCCTCTGCCTCTCCAAGCTCTAATTCCGAGGTACCCAAAGTTTTCCATTAATATAGAAGACTCCTAACAATAAGCACTTAGCAGCAATATTTAACCCTAAGGTACTTCTGACTCTAAATTAGTTCTATGTACTCAAGCACCACATATCAATCAATAGCAATGTGACCTGACAGTACCCTGTTTCTGCCAGTTTGTGTCCAATTTCAGAGCTTCACTGAAGGAAATAAACCCAGGGTAAAGATTCTTATGGATGAAGAGAAAATGAAAAAGCCCACCAACACAAAAATCTCCCTTACTTGCACAAATAACCAGAAAAATTCTTAAAACAGGGATGAGTATACAAAGAATAATTTTGTTTCCTTTAAAACATATTCACAAAATAATCAGACTTTATAGAACTGCTATCACAAATTTATTTTCCACATTTATTTATAAAATCCTCCAGAGCTTATACTAAAAGTTCTGTGTTTTCCAGCATAAATTTATGACTATGTCATTTGTTGTGATATAATTCTTTGCCTTCAAAAATTCTGCTGCTTCTTTGATATTTTCCAGACTGTATGTGTAAACAATTGTCACAACTTCTCATCTTTTTTTTTTTTTTTTAATGAAGTTAGACAAATACTTATCCCCATGGTTATTTTCGTAGATGTTACAGTTGAAGTTCAGCTTTTTCAAATACAGGCGGCCTGACTGAAAGCATTAATTTGAATGACAGGAGGAGCTAGAACCCCAGTTTCTGTTTTTTGTTGGCAGCCTGTGAGGAGAGTCTAAGGTAAAAGGGCTTTTTCAGCCTGGGGAGAAGACATCTTCAGGGAGGCCTAATAGCAACCTGCTAGTATCTGTGAGGAGGTTATAAAGAAGATGGAGCTAGGTTCTTCACAGACTTAAGTAGCAGGAGAACAAGACATAGAAGCAAAAATTGAATCAAGAGTTTCAGACTGGATATTTGGAAAAGCTGTGAAGACAGCCAAGCAGGGGAGTGGGTTGCTGAGAGAGGTTGTGCAGTCTCTGTCCTTGGAGATTTTCAACACCTGGCTGGATTATGCCCATCTGACCTTTAGCTGAACTGGCTTTGAGCATGATGTTGGACTGCCAAGGTCCCTTCAAACCTGAATTATCTTGTGATTCTATGATTATGACTCGCGAATAGAAACAATAACAATTTTAATATGTTTCAGTTGTTTAAGTTTCTGACTGAGGTAAGGTAAGTGCTCCTTTCTAAATATCTGAAGAATGCCTGTAGCAGAGGAAAGGGATGCTTGAGAACATCATTGTAGTTAAGATTTCTTGATGCTCTGAGACAGCATATGTCCAAATGTGAACATAGCCACTAAAGCGTATCATTGCTTACAAATGTTCAAGGAAAACTGTTCTGAGCATTTCATTGACACCTAATAGGTACATTCATAATATGATTCAGTAGTAGAATAAAAGATTTATTAACTTCATAATCAATTTGAGATAGAAGTGCTCATGTCTCCAAAGGAAACACTTCAATATGGGGAAAGTCCTGTTCACCTCTCATCAGTTTGTATTTCGCATTTTGGTTTTCATTTTAAGCAGGTCCTAGAGAAACTTACTGATAGCTTTTGTTTTGAGGTTAGCAACAAGGATGTAGAATATATTTAGAGGAAGAAAAAAACCTATGTATTTAAATATTACTCAGCTGTAATAACCCATAACTATGAATTAAATTTTCTGTGAATACAGTTGTCAAGATGAGGAAAAGCATAGGCTTAACTCTGCATCTCAAAATTCCTGATTTCAGCCAAATTCAGAAAAAGACAAGACAGAACATATTAGATGAGAGAGAGGGAAAAAGTCATTCAGAACATGGATGTCTACTAATTAAAGAGATGTGAGATGGAGTCCAGCAGTCAAGAACCTGTGCATTTGTACCACATTGACAATGTTTCGCTGTGACTAACCCACCCCTCCCCCACAATGGAGGGATGCTCAGAGAAGGGAAAAATAATGAGCTCAGGGAAGAATGTAAAGAATGACCACCAATTATTGTCAAGGAAGCTGCACTTTTAGGGGAACTGGAGAGTAAGCTTTGTTTTAGATATACAGCTAGACCAGTGAGTCATCAGGTTATACAAACAGCTTTCCCTGAAATAATTAGTGGAGAGTAATGTCTTTCTGAGCTAGCCAGAGCAGCGTGGGGGAGAAAGTGCATATGTGGCTCAACCAAACATTAAGTTTAAAAACTAGTAAGCCAATAAAATGGACTTTGAAGAAAGCAATGGGCTTGACATGGCTTCAACCCTCGGATTCCTTCCCAGTGACTGGACATGCTGAGCATAGAGACTGATAATGGGAATCATATTTGAACGGTGATTCAACTGCGTACTACAATAGCTATGTTGTGTTTGTGTTGTGATTTCAGTATACTGCTATATTGCTCTACTAAATCAAAATCCCATGCAAAAATAATTAAATAAGCTAATTTTATATTAAACTTAAAGCCCTCCTTATGTGTAATAATTAAAAGAGCATAGTTAGAGAGTATTGGACTCTGATACTCACCCACTAACACTGCATTTTATATAATACTGGAATGAAAAAAAAAAAAATCAGCACTTAACAGTACTTCATGAGATCCTTATAAGAATGAAATTTGGATGAAAGGGGCAAAATCTTAGTTATGTTGGTATTAGGAGTTCTTTCATAATCCATGAGCATCACATTATGCAGAAGACAATAAAGCAACAAAGACAATGTGGTGAGCAATTTCATTCTTATATTGGGGAAGGAAGAGATTATGATGGGTCTGTAATCTAAGAGTTAAACTGGTGTCTTATACCTGCAAGGCAGAGATGTTTACATTGACACGGGTAACTGAAATCAACTTCCATACTGATTCAGATTTTTTGTGATGGTTTGTTTTTTTCAGTTTTGGGTTTTTTTGTTTGGTTGTTTTTTTTAATAATAGTGTGGAAATAAGTCTTCAGAGAAGGTACTAACAAGACTATGTGTTCAGAACAAAAATCTATTGACACCAGTTTTATAAAAATTCATAACCAGGAATTAAAAATATTTCACCTGAATGTCTCATATCTGTAAATGCCCTGTTTGATGTTCCAGTACTTTAAAAATTATTTTAAACTGTCTTCAGTGAGCTATTTTTCACAAAGTATGACAAATCCAGTTACTGGTTAAAGATTTAAAGATACTGAAATTACCTTTTTCTATTTAGTAGTAATGCATGAAAAATTGCTTCTTCTAGCTTATGAATATTAAAATTGTTCCTATTTTAATCTAAAGATGAAAAAATAGCTTCTTGTTATTAGTCATGATGTTAATGTTCTTATTTTTAATCTTCCTGAAGTGGTGTGTCCTTTATCTTTCCAAAAGAATAGGCAATAGTCTCATTTTGCAATACGTCTTTTTATATTTTTTTTCTCTAGTAATTAAATCTTAGATGTATGCTTTCCTTTTAATTAAATCTGGATTAAACCTGTGGCCAAAAATAATGTATTTGCCTTACAATATTTTTCAGTGCTTTCCATTTATGTGTTTCAAGAAAAAAACCCCAACAAATAACAAACCACAATTCACCATCCCCCAGCAACTCCCTAGAATCTTCCACAAGAAGATTTCCTTCCCCTAACTGGTCCTCTACATGTTTCCACTCATGAAAAAATATTTATTACAGTTTTCATCGTATTATAATAATGAAAGATATTATTTTATTTATGTGAAATTATGTCACAAGTTTAAAAAAATGATTTTTCTTCCCCCAGCTTCCTGTGCAAGGTGTGTAGTACAAATTTTATTGTGAACACTTTCTTTAAGAGATAATGTGAACTGTAAACATAATTATAAAAAAAAAAAACCAAAAGAATAATAAGCTGCTTTTTTTTTTTTTTTTTCTTCATCTCAGTAGACCTATGTTAAATCATTGATAATGATGCAGCCATACACTGTGAGGAAGTAGAAGCCACAGCATATTTATATTGAGGATTGCGTAAGAAAAAATAATTATGTAAATAAGAAGGAAAGAGGAGCTAGATCTCCAAGCTACTACAAAATTAGTTTTGAAGTGTCTTAATTAAAATTGTGAATAAATAGCCATTTCCCCTTTGATTACTGTAAAGATTAACAAGATACACTTGTAAACTCTTTCCAAATAGAAAGTTTCTTCCTATACTTTGAGAGCAGAAATATATAACATTCAAGCTGGACTATCAGACCTCCATATCCTCCCTTCCACTGTTTGGTGGCTTCTGGCTCCTTTGTCTTTCCAGTTAAGTGGACTGCTGGAGTGGCATTTCTGCGATCTTGTCCTCTTTTTTCCCTGTAAGCTTCAATACAACATTCAGCACTGCTATGGTAGCAAATGAACCTCTCCCACTAGATTAGCATGACCATTCTGGTCATATCTGATGCACAAAGCAATTTTGGCTGAAATGACTTACCGTTTTCTCTCAAATCCTATTAATTTTCCACTAAATACTGCTTTTACTTTGCTTGCTTTGTTAAGCTGTGTTTACCTTGCCTAAACTCAGTCTTGTGATGAGGGACATTTTCCTACTTCTGATTGTCTTTTTTTTAAAACCCAAAGAAGACATCTTTCATTTAGTTCACTAAATGGAGGTATTGGCCTCATTTTTTGCATCTCTTTGTTTACTCTGGAGGAAAATGGGTATCTTCTAGAGCTAGTCTTTTAAATTCCCTAGCAGCAGTGCTTTGTGTGTACTAAGGAGGAAAGCCATGAGAGAGAGGCATCACCACATCAGTCAAATTCTGCGTAGCAGGAAACAAAAGCAACAAGCACTACAATACTTTCATCCCATGTTTACCTCCTGCTATCTCACATGCTGGGGATGCCGACAGTTATAGGAAGAAAGAGTAATGGATGTTCAGTGCAGTTTGACTATGGTTAAGAACAAGCAGGTGGAATATTACCTTCAGTTCAGCACAGGGAACTTCAGTGTTTTTGGGCTCAGTAAGTGGTGAAGACATCGGTTCCAGATTTCAAACCAAACATCACACACAACCCTCCAAAACACAGGGTCTAACAGAATTACAATCAATGCCAGTGCACTGTTGTCTCGGGCTGAGGAAGTTTTCTCAGGGGAGCTAAAAGTCTTTACAATTGCTTTACTTTTTCATTATTATTATTGTATTTTTCATTATCACTTTTATCATTAACACTGGTTTTGGCACCCATATCCTATTGTTCTGTAACAGAAATGTTGCTACTTTTATCATCTTGGCTACATGCTGACAGAAGAAATGGTTGTGTGTCCCTATTTTTCATGCTTGCCCTCATTCTGTTTACTGATATAAGTAATTTTGCATAAGACATGTTAAAGCTGTGATGGTCTAAGGGTAGAAGCAAGGTCTCCTAGGAGGGGATAAACAGTTTATTAACTACTTGCCGTAACACTGAAAAAAACCATAAAAGTTTTTACATAAATGAAGCCCTTCTTCAAGAAAACCTAAATAGCTGATGAGCTTTACCTAAAAAATGAAGGGTTTATTTGATCAACACACACATACATTGGGTTATCTAATACCCTACCTAGCGTTCCATAGAGTATGCTTTTGGTTTCCTAACATTTTACATGTGCCAAGGATTGAATATCCTCAGTTCAACAAATGTGACTTTTCTTTAAGGATTTTGTTAATACCATAATACTCCTATTGCTTTATCATCCAGAAGGAGTTTTCACATTGGATCTATAATTTTTTATTTTTAAGATCGATTTTATTTAGAGGTTCAGTTACTTGACTGTAGATTTTAATTGACTGAGACTGATCATGATTTACACACCTCACAGACAGAAGATAATTTAGTAATATATAAAACTACAGAATTAAATTTCCCTGTTGCTTCCCCAAATATACTTCCATTTCAATGACAGTCTTTTGAGGAGTTGAGGTATGTATTCACATTCTCTCTTTTATCATTTGATATCAATGTAATTCCAAACCATCCTTCAAGAATCTTACTTTTTCCTGACACATAGACACAGAAAGGAGGAAAATAGAAAATTGTTTTCCTCTTTTTATTCTAAGCTTCAGAAATTCTGAAGTATTTTTCCAATTACTAGTTTATACAAGTGAACTGCATGGTTGAAATTCAACAGCTCTAGTGATCAGATAGTGCCGTATTGCCAGTCACCTCTTCTTTTGTTGTTCAAGGCAATCTTTTTTTCTTTTTATAAATTATAAGTCTCATTGCTATTAATATTTGTATTATTATTTGTACCTGAGAACCAGTTTGCTTGTAGAACGAGCTCAATTTTCTAAAAGTCACAACATGTGAATGGAAATTTTGTGAGAAAACATTATGTGTTTTAAGTACCAAAATCTCTTGTGCCTCACCAACCCAATCACAAATGAACTTTTTTTCAAAGTAAATGTGTATAAATTCTAGCCAATACAGTCCATATGTTGCTACTATGAGCACAAACTAAGCAAATGTTTTCTCCTGTTGATCTCAAGGCAGGTCAAGCAAATCCTGACCATTTCTGACCCATAAGGTTTAGAACACTGAATAAAAAATTACTGGGAGAAATAACCACATAGCAGGAAACTAGTCCACTTTGTTTTCCCTTTTTTAAGCAATAGAAATAAGTGACATACGAAAAAGCTGTGAGAGCTCTGCACTATTTCACTGGAATAGCAGCCACTTGATTTCCCTACTCTTGCAGATTATTAGCAAATGCCAGAGTTGCTAAGAATTGCTTCTCTGCTGCACAAAGTATTGTGAAAAACGGGCAAGCAAGGCCCTGCAAGCAGGAAAAAAAGGGCCTTCTTCAGTTTGTTGCACTTGTACTGTCAGACTCCAGTTGAAAAATGAGTATGACAAGGACAAAACTCGGCTTACTGGAAGCCTCAGTCACAATAGTGGCAATGTGCTCTCTGTTAGCATTCCTTTGTTTTATTAAATCTATATTCTTAAATGAGAGTTTAGACTCACAATGGGAGACTATAGACCCCTGTGTAAGTAGTGTCACAACTGTTTACTCATTCTGCTAAAACTGGCTTGCTACTCTAAGTGTAGCACAGTTGCTTTAGAGGTTGTCAGGTGCATAGGAGGTCCCTGGGATGAGGCCCCTGGGACGAGGCCCATCTTCCCAGAAAGACCTGAGACTCAGTCATCCAGCTGGAGAGTTAACAACACTCCTTCCACTCAGATGCAAAAGTCCTGGGATCTTCTTGCAGAGGACAGGCTGCTGACTGGATGTCACTTGAGTGAGTTGAGGGCAGAGGTGTGGGTCTTCAGTAGACTGCCACAGCATGAGCTGGGTAAGGGCATAGATCCTCCTGCATTTCAAAGGAAGGTGACACTGTGCAACATTTTACAATCTAGTTGTGTAGCAGAGTGACTGTAGGTCTTGTCTCAGGCAATAATACTGCAGCTCTGAGTCTATTGATGTTTTTGGTACCCAAATTCCTATAATGCATCCTTCCAGCTGCAAACAGAGGGAAATTCTGGATCTTGCATTGTAGAGGCTAAGGCTAGCATTTGAAGTAGAGGAAACATGAAAAAGACATGAGGGTTGTGACATAGTGTTTTCTGGACTGCTACAGCATATCAGGGCCTTGAGGGCACCAACAGGCTCTGCAACCTCTTCCCTCTGCCCCCAAGGGCTGCTTGTGCTCAGGGCCATACCTGCTATGACACAGCTGCATAACCTTGGGTCAGACTGCTATGAAATCAGCCAAGTAATGAGAAACAGCTGTGAGAAGTCCCTTTAGAGGGCCTTCCCTCAGCCTGGGAACAGCACTTAAGCTCACATCCTCGGCATGAGCTCTGCTGTCTCATTTTTTTGCTGATCCTGGTCTTTCCAGCTTGGCTTCCTGGCTCAACCTTGGACTTGCCTTGTCATAGCAGGCTTGCCTAGCAATCTATGAACAGCTGCCTGACCTTTCTTATTATTGCTGGTTCCTCTCTTCTGGTTTGGGAATTTTGGGACTGAAGTGTTTGCTGTTGATATTGCAGCCTGTCATTCACCCTGTGATATTGTCTTGTTGTCCCCCAGAGAGCAGCTGGCTCCTGCTGCTCCCTGACACACTGCTTTAAGGACTGGTGTGGGGTTTTGACCCTTGAAGGTGTCATGGCTACAGATGCAGGTGACACTTATCCAGTGAATCACTTGGTTGAGCTTTTAATGGGAAAAAGGTTAGTGTGTTTCAAAAACTAAAAATTAATGCTCTTTAGTAAGACAAACTTTCTTATTTTTCTAGTAATTTTGAACTTTTCCATATTGAACATAAAGATAAAAAATAAATTGAGTTTTTGACATGAGATTTCACTAGTACCTCCTACAAGGGCATTGGTATCTTTGTATATCTGGTGAGAATACAAAAAAATACTATATTTTAGTACACTGCTTACCTTTTCTACAGCTATCTCTGCGTCATTGACTTGGAGGTAGCCTATGTTCATCTAGTATTCCTCTGCCTTTTTAGCTTCGTGCTAAGTCCTGAACTGCTATTGAGTTTTTGAGCACCACACATACATTTTATGATGTTTAAAATTCATACTGTTTCTGTTACTCCAGTCATTGTACCGTCCATGTCTTTTCTATACAAACCTTTATCCAAGAGTTCTGCCGGATTCAGCGATGAAGCTCAGTGAAGGAATTACTAATGTCTTGACCCAGATTGTACTATGTCATGAGTGAAACATTAAAAGCTCTTCATTGCTATCAAAGCTGAGGTAAATTTGTGCAAAAGCAGAACCTGGACCTGACAGGATGGGAGAACTTTAAAGTCCAAACACAATATAGCTTAGCTGCTTCTACAGCTAGGCTATACTTTAACTGGTCTTTCTAGGATTACAGTTTATAGACTTTACTGAAATACACTTTGTTAAAATGTTTTGGAGTTATTAAGTCTTAAAGAATAAAATCTAATTTTTCTTCTGTGAGGTAATATAAGGTAATCAGCTGCAGCCAGATCAGCAACAATGCTGTCGGTCTAAGTCTGGGTAGACTCTGTCTTAGCATCTTCTCCGTTCTCTGGACAGTTTTGCTGAAGGAACTGAATACTGGAATACCTTCTCTCTGTCTTTACATGTGGCACCCTTTTGTGCTTTTAGATTAATTGAAGTTTAGTAAGTGCAATCATTGAAATGAATTTCAATGAAGAATAAATACAATGAAGGCTTCCCTGCAAGTGAGCTTTTTACATTACTCTACAAACTTCACAAGAGAGTTTTTCTGAATGATTGATGCATGTACAATTGAAATTGTAAATTGCAAGTGTTTCTTGAAATATTTTTTTTTCCATTATTTTTCCTAGCCTTCACCAATCCATTTTGCCTGAAATATGTTATCTCCATAGAAAAGCAGGTCCTAAGAGTGGTAGTTCATAATATGTAAGAAGATACATGTGTTATTCCATGTATCAGATGCTACAATAATTCTTTTAGGTCTTTATGTAGAATTAAAAGACTTTTTTTGTACTGTGAACTTTCATAAAATGCTGTGTGTGATCAGCATGTGATTTTCTAATATAATTTGCTTTTTGATTGGACATATCAAACATGAAATGCATTCAGCAGCATCCTAGCTCCCAAAGTCATATGCAGTCTATATAGAAATTCCTACTTTATCATAGTAAGATCAGTCTTTTTTGTTTGTTTTTTTTTGTTTGTTTTTTGTTACAGATGTGCATTATTTCTGTTTAACCATGAACACAGAGATGAGTAATATATAGTAAGAAACAAATTTATCTCTGGAGAAGCTGTTTCCACAATAAGTCTTGAAGAAGGTACACTCTAATAAACAACACAGTCATCTCGTGGTGAAATTGTAACTTGCACTTTTTGTATGGCTGGACATTTACTTCAACACTTGTGAGCACCCCAAGGTGCATCTGGTGGATTAGGATCTTGAAAATTTTGAAAGCAAATCATCTAAGTCTCTTGTACAGTGATCCACATATTCAGGGAAAATTAATCTCAGTACGCTTAAGGCACAAAAATTTAGCATTCAATTTGTAGTAATTTTTGGAACCGTTAGCAAATGTGAGTAGGTTTTTGTTTAGTTTCAGTTTTGGGGGTTTTTTTTGCCAATATTTAATCTTTTTCCACCTACAAAGTGCTTTAACTGCTGTAATATACTTTTACCTATCTCTTTGACCTCACAATTTTAATCGCTTTTTCAGAACCTTCCATTTTTCATTGTGTCCTAGGCCCTGTTCAATAATTTGCCTCTTTCCAAACTGTAATGACCAAACAGTCAAATTCTGTGACTGCATAATCTACTAAAGCAATTTGCTCCTTCCATGAGCTTCACCTGACCATTATTGCCATGTTTTCCCTACCTGTAGGATAGTAAGTATGGATTTTGCCATGACCAGTAAAAGGCCATAGGTTTTGTATTAACCTGATGATGCAGCTCTCAGTACTTGTCTGGGCTTGCCCTTACCTGAGCTGCTTTTAGTAGTTCTCTGTTGGTCCAGTGATTAATGCCTAGCTTATTTTAGTTAGGCTCTGTGAATAGCCTGTACTGTAAAGGTCTGACAGACCAGGTTATTCATTTATTGCCTAAGGAGCAATAGCCCCTTATGGAAATAAAGCTGAGGGAGGCTATGGTGCAACTTTCAAACTTTATTTGGGAACAAGGGAAAGAAGCAGACTGTGATAAGAAAGCATATGAAAACAGCCCCAAGTGAATGCCAGTATTAAGGCAGAAGGGATCCTACACACACCTCTAAACTGAAGCCCTAATTGGAAATAACTCAGGATGCTGATGCCCTACTGCAACACTTATACCCACGACCTCTCTGCTCGATGGAGATTAGTGCCATCAATGTTGTGACCCAAAAGACACATGAACAGTGAATGTAACACCAAAGAAAAGCAGTAGATTATAATAAGTGTTGAATAATAATTTTAATGACATCACCAGTAAGGCTTTTCAGTATGAATTTGGATTATGACTTAGTATTACTATAGCTAGACTAATGAGTTTATTGTATTTTAATTAGACTTTTAAGATTATTATTATGTTAAAAATAAATTCTTCGCCCTGTATGTAACATTATGTTATTTTTGGCCATAACAGCTCTTAGAGTATAACATATACATAACAGGCACTATCACCTCTACATCAGAACTAAGAAGACCTATTTCACCTTTCATCATTTCATTTAATTTCACTTCATCCTTTGACTATTCCTGAAAACACAATTAGTCTGCAAAAACTGTCCATACTAACTTCCACCTATTGAATAGATTATATAGCACATCCATACTAAAGGGGAAAATACTGGAAGAACATTTTAGACTATAAAGCACTTAATTGTTGTTGGTTTATGAAATCCCTGCAATAAAAATTACGTCTTCTATGAGATCTGTAATGCCATTCTCTCTCATTTTATATAATTTTTCATCATAAACTTCAATTACATCTATCAGTTGGAGATATAAGTGACAGCACTAAAAATCAAGTACTGATCTACCTGAATTATATCTTGGGTTGATATAATTTGATGGACCCCAACTATAGCATTTGGAGTTTAAAATTACTGGGACATTAAAAAATATTTTTTGAAAAATCTCATCCTTTGTGAGAAATGCAATGTTTGTTATAAATTCCACAGATGTGTACAGCTGTTTTATTGTATCTTGACTCCAACTCTTTAACTGCTCCAGTATTTGAAAACAGATGTAATAAATATATCAATGAAATTAATATTTCAAAAAATGAAAATCTATGAAATCTATGTAGTTTCCATGAGGAGGAAAAAAAGTTACGGTATAATTATTTACAAGAACAGAGTAAGAATAGTCCTGAGCTAACCTCATGAAGTTCAACAAGGCCAAATGAAAGGTCCTGCACCTGGGTCTGGGCAATCCAAAACATAAATACAGGGTAGGCTATCACTGTCTTGAGGCCAGCTCCGAAGAGAAGGACTTGGGAGTGGTGGTGGATGAGAAGCTGAACATGAGCCAGCAAAGTGTGCTTGCAGCCCAGAAAGCCAACCGTATCCTAGGCTGCATCAAGAGAAGCATAGCCAGCAGGTCGAGGGAGGGGACTGTCCCCTGTATTCTGTTCTCATAAGGCCCCACCTGGAATACTGTGTCCAGCTCCGGAGTCCCCAACACAAAAAAGACATGGACCAGTTAGAATGAGTCCAGAGGAGGCCACGAGGTGATCCAAGGGCTGGAGCAGCTCTCCTACAAGGACAAGCTGTGAGAGAGTTGGGCCTGTTCAGCCTGGAAAAGAGAAGGCTTTGGGGTGATCTTCTAGGGGCCTTCCAGTACCTGAAGGGGCCTACAAGAAAGCTGGGGAGGGACTTTTTACAAAGGCAGATAGTGACAGAACAAGGGGTAATGGCTTTAAGTTGGAAGAAGGTAGGTTTAGATTAGATACTAGGAAGAAATTCTTTACTGTGAGGGTGGTCAGACACTAGAATAGATTGCCTGGAGAAGTTGTGAATGCCCCCTCACTGGAAGTGTTTAAGGCCAGGTTGGATGAGGCTTTGAGCAACCTGATCTAGTAGAAGGTGTCCTTGCTGATGGTGGGGGGGTTGGAACTAGATGATCTTTAAGGTCCCTTCCAACCCAAACCATTCTATGATTCTATGAATTTGGGGTATGAAAGGTAGTTCCATCATTATGCAGACTACCAGAAGTCAGAAAGCCAGTATGTGTAGCTCTTTTGAATATTAAGATGTTTTCTTAATATGTTGTTAGTATCTCCTTAATGCTTTCTAGCTGCTTGAAAATATCTGCTGTTGGGTTCCTAAGGCAAGTAGTATGAATTTAATCCAATATTTCAAGAAGGAGCCATTAACATGTGATTTTTCATATGCAGTAAACCCTTCTGGAAATGTTTTGCCAGAACTTTTCTTTGCATTTGTGATTGCTGTCATAATGAATATAATGAATAATGTGTCGTGTTATTTTCTTTTTTTTTTTTTTTTTTTTTCCACTCAAACAATAGATATTGTCAGGTTGTGTTGTTTCTTAAAATAACTGCCTTTTAGGACTTCCCAATAATAGATGGATTAGCTTTTAGTCTGAATATATAATAAAAAGCTGGCTATGCAGATAGTTCATAAAAGATAGTAGGCAAAGATATTAGGCTTTTTTAGCTCCAAACTTTCATAGCACTATCTTTTACTTTTACATTCTGTTTGTCCTCAGAAGTACAGGAAAGAGTTGGTTAAAAAAAAAATCCCAATCCCTTTTTACTGTATAACAACGAGGTTGCTAAGATTTGTTGGAAAGCAAATGATTGTTCACAATGATGAAGCTACATGCAAAAAGTGTTAGTGTCTAAATCCACTGACATGCATCATCAAAAATTTGGTTCTAGATTCATACTCCTTGGTGGAGAACTGTCAGAAAATTCTCAGCACTGTAGCACAACTACAAAAAGTATAATAGTTCTCAAGAATTTTCAGTAATTACAATAATTGTTTACCTACCTACCTTTCCGTCTTGTCTTTGAGACAGAAGAAGGGCAGAGGGTAGGGAGGGAATGGAAGGTGCGGGGAACAGCCCGGGAGTTCTTTATACTGTTGAAGATGAAATGGTGACTATATTCTGGATTTTCAAATATCTATAGGTTACTACCGTGTGCAAAAAATTAGCAAATACAAATTTGCATGAGGAATAAAATCAACGATTTTCTAGAAAAAGATTGTATTGCTAATGCAACAAAATAGTTTTGTCCTCTGAATTTACTTCACTCTTGCATAGGGTTAGAAATTTCCTCAAAACCCTACACTGATATGTAACTTGCAGTGATGTAGACAGAGCCTCAAAATCCAATCCACTGAAGCCGGCTGCCTAACAGCTTTTCTGTTCCAGGTAACATAGTCCAAACTCATTAAAATTCACATTTTCTGGAGGGGAGTAACCCCAAACAAACAAACTCAAATAGCAGAAACACAGTTACACAGCAGAAGACTTGCATGACAAATGAATTGTCTCCTTCACAATAAGGAAACTAGAAACTAGGATTATTCTATTATTCTACTGTTGACTGAGGTGTGTTTTCTTCTTACTAATACAGTATTAGCAGATACTACCTGTCAGAGGAAATATATAGTCAAGCTTGAAAGTAAATTTATTCGGACAAGCGACAACTGTGAAATCTGTTTAGCAGAAGCTGCCTGAGTTCTCAAAAACTCTTTAGGGTCTGTGGAGTGTCAAAGAGAAGGACTAAGTCAAGGCATTCAGGTGATGAAACATGCTGCAAATGCTAGCTGTAATGACAACCTGCAAATCTGTCTCTCAGATTATTCCTTTAGATAAAAGTACATATATATCTATATATATGAGTGACATTTGTAATAACCTTTTCTTGTTCACAATCATATATTTTATTTTGTATGATCCTAAATTCTTTCTTTCTTCCTTCATCTGTCTTTCAGAGGTTCCTGTTCCATTAGCAATTTTCCAGAGTATTATTAAAAAAAAATAAAAAAAAATCCAAAAACATCATGAAACATGGCTTGCCTACTTTTAAATTACCCAAGTAATTTACCAAACTGTTCATCCAGAAACTAGATTATTTCAGAAACAAAAGGCTTTTTATGGTAAAATAAAAGTGTTCCTTTCTGTTTTGATTCAAATGTTAAATGTTTATGTATTACTTTTGGCTCGAATCTTCAGATCATTTTGTGAAATAGCATGGAGAATTAGCATCCCTGTTTTTCTAATAGCTATTAAAAATAATGGTCTAGATAAAAACTCTAATTCAGGAAATCCCTAAATTCTTATCAGAAGATGGAAAAGATTGTTCTCTACTTTCCCTCTTTCTTGTATGTTTCTTAAACAGTGACTACGGGCTTCAATTAAAGCATCAAAAGAGATAAGATGAATCTTTGTTATGAGTCTGTAAAGGTTCTTTCAACTGCTAGAACACAAGATAAACTGGCTTCAGTCTTTTAGCATTGGTTCAGATAGTCTAAACTATGGTATCACATATGACCTTCGTGATATCAGCAATAAGAACATCATATCTATATGATACCAAGGTCATACTGTATTAGAGTATACTCAAATTTGAATTTTCACTAAAAAGGTTTTTTTGAGCAAAATATTTGCTAATCTTTGTTCACTGTCTTTGAATAGTGCAGTAGGGAGGGGAAGTATCAAGCCTACTTTCTTCCAAGACTCCACTGTTTCTTAGACTATCACTTAAAAATTATTTCAAGCAGTAAGGCTCACATAGCAACCTCATTCAATATGAGTTAAGTATCAACAGAACCTCTGTCATTGATAACAAAAGACCAGAGCAAAGTCTTACTCTCCATTACTGACTCCTATTATTTAGAAAAAACATTATTGCCCTGTTGGAATGTCAGTGAGATGCTCCATAAATTTCCATAATGATTCCCCTACCCATCATTATGATTAGCAGTGCCAGTTGTTAAGGGTATTTTCTTCTCTCAAGGCTAATGCAAATACTTTGCTTCTTAGGAGTAATTTCTTGATAATGTTCCTAGAGCAGGGCACAGCTAAAAAATATTTTCACTCATAGATAGATTTTCAAATTTGGTATTTTTTAGAAGATAGACTACCAAAAAAAGCATTTCACTAAACCTTTTAGAAAAACTCTCCCTATCCCAGCCTCACTTGTTTGCACTTGCAGTTTGAGAGCAGTCATTTTTGTCCTTGACTCAGGTGTGCGTTCTGACCACCAAGTGAGGGAGTTCCTTCCCTTTTGACCAGCTGAATATTGAATGTTGCAGCTGCAAAGGCAGTAAATGAGCAATTATAACAGCAATTGCCTGACACAAGAGATCTTAGCTCTACTCAGACCTAAGAAAAAGCAAATATTCAGACTACAATCTTCTGTAGCTAAATTGAAATCCTTGCTTATTTCTTTTATCTTTGTTGAGTTTTAAACTGCTATGTAGAACCAAGAAACATTTGTTCTGCTGAAACAAATGAATTTTCCTTGAACATTTGATTCTGAAAAGAATTTATATATATATATATTCACAAATTTACTTAATTATAACCATTTTTTAACAGATATGGTATCCTTGTATAGCTAAAGAGCTCACTTGTCTAGATTTATTTATGTCTGTTGTTTTTAAGGATTACACAAAGAATGTGGATTTGAAAATTAATTTATCTTTTTTTTCCCTTGGTAGGACAAGTAATTTTTAAAGAATCCCTTAAAGGGATGTAAGAATGTGCTGGGGCTGCAAACTAGACAGAACTTTGAGATTAATCTACTTCCACTTGAAGCTTGAAATTTATTAAAGCCAAAATAGCATTCATTAAAACACCAGAGCCAACAATGGATTTGTTTCAAGAGAAAACTTCAAACAAGTATAAACAAACACAGAATTATTTTTCTACTCAAAACTCCACCTTGCTCTCCCTTTCTCCTCTGCTTATTAACTCTGATGCCTGCCCCCGACTCTTATCTGCAAGTCTCCTCATACACACCTGTGGTGTGTTTCCTCTGGGCCCATGACTGCCCAGCTGAAGTTATTCAGGTGCTTTTAGAAAGAAGGGCTCCTCCTTTCTCTCCAGGAAGCTTTGTCTGTCTCAGAGCTGGATTGATGACTCTCTGATCAGTTGTTGTATAAAAACCCAAGTATTCAGCTATGGGTAAGTTATGAAAATCCTTTTTGTTACAGCATGGTGCTAAGGTTTTGGGGGATTTTTTTTTTATTTTTTTTTTTATTTTTTTTTGTGTAGTGGAGATTGTAGGAGTGGAATATGATTAATCTCATGTCTTTCCTTAAAAAAAAAAAAATCTAATCATTTAGCTAGAACTAGAAATTTTGAGTGTCTTTAAAATGTGCAGTGAGGTCTGTAATGATGGATAGACATTTATGTGTATTTGAGATGAGCTGCTGAATTTAATGACATACAATATTCCTATTAGTTCTGAAAAGATGATAGAGATGAGGTAGTATGAAATGGGATTAGGCGGTGTTTGCATTAACCTTCTACCTGGAAGTTTTTTCATCTCTTGGGAATTCCCAGATTGTTTATTTTGTTTTGCATAACTTAAACTGGAAATTGTCAGTGGCGAAATGTGTCCTGAACAGGTTGTGGTTAGCAGTCTTTCTGCTTCTGTATGCTCTGTCTCAAAGGGTGTGGCAATCTCTTAAAAAATAGAGCAGTTGCTTTTGGCTGCTTGGTGTTTCAAGGTAGAGTCTCTGAGTGGAGCTGGCAATCTTTCTGCAAGCAACGGGAGGTGGAAGAAATGAAAAATGGGGGGAGGGGGTGGAAATAACAGTAGTGAAATCGTTTGGTGTGTTCCTAACCCAAACTTGGCAAAAATTGGATACTTTGGAGGAACCACATGTTATTTTTGTGTTGTAGAGACTGTAGGAGTGGAGTCAGATTAATTGTTCTGCCTGGCTTGTAATAGCCAAACAGACTTCTGAGAAACTGAAAGCACTAAAAAGGTTTATTTTTTCTTGTTCAGTAGATGGTTATATCCATTTGTTGATAGATTATATTGCTTGGTGGAACTGAATTCTGATGAGATGCTTTATATTAGAATATATTAGTATACTAGTTCTGACTTTTTTTTTTTTTTTTTTTTTTTTGGTGTGCAATGTTATCCAAGAATGTTTGGTATAGTGGTAGTCCACTCAAAAGCTCCACATAGATGTAGGATAGTGTTATGTAAAACATTGTTTTTCAAATATCAGTTAACAGTCATGCACCTGGACATAATGTACTATCTACTGTTCCATAGAAATAAGATTTTGTTTAATCTCCAGTAATAGAATACACCACAGGTTTTTTAAGACTCCTAACAGAGGTGTCTCCTTTGAGGGTATGTCTATTGGGATACTTATTAAATGTCTTGGTTGAGCAAAATGAGCTCAACTTTTTTTCTTTAGGAAAAAACGCAGTCTAAAGACTGTCCTGTAAGTTGCTGATGAGGCCTCTTGTGTGTACAACCTGTGAGTTGAATTCAAAGTTGAACAACCCTGAAAAAAGACAGCTAGCATAATAATAAAATTGAAAGTTTATATTGTGGGTTGAAAGAAAAAATAAATTATTTGGTTTTCTTAGTTTGATATAGTAACAGTTGAAGGGGGATGTGACTCCTAAAGCCCAAGAGGGGAAGGTTAGTGGTGGTTAGGCTAAAGGAAAATAATGACGTAAAAGCTAGCAGTTACAGTCTCCACAAGCACGTTTAGGCTGAGCATAGGAAGTCAGTGGAGAAGGTGATGAAATGACTTTGTGAATGGAGTGATGAGGGAATACACCTTAAATATTTTAAGCTGGAGTGAGATCTTCTTGTGAAGGGGTTACAGAATCTGTTAGCCACATCTGATGGACTGGATAAAAGGCTTGTAATTGTAACATCACAGGAGAAAGACAGATGTTCATTGTAGTGTTTTGGAGGCTAATCACAGTCCTTAAAAGCTAAAGGTATACCAGCTTCTTGAAAAATGTGCTGAGATCATATATTTTCCACAGGTTTTGAATATATTTGTGGTATTACTAATTTGTGATCTGACTTGTGAATTTGTTCCACTCCTTAAGTGGAAAAGTGCCCGTTCCCTGCTTTAATATATTTTTTCTTTTCTACATTTCCCCTTTCAGAATCACCTGCCTCTAGCCTTGGTTGAGGAAAGAAAGAACGAACTGATTTCCTTTCATTGTTCTGCTTGCTTTGAAAACCTCTGAATAGGCCAGATTGAAATATGTCCTATTGAAAACACTTAGGTTTTTGTACTAGAAGTGATCTCTCCTTACAGAATATTGATATTCTTCCCCTCGTGAGAGGAGGCTGCAGCATGTCTTGTTTCTAAAGAACATATTTCAGTTTCACAGATGAGACGCATAATTCCAAGAGATTTTCGCAGCGCTCTTCAGTACAGCCTGAGCATTCTTTAAAATTCTGATTAAAGGTGTGCTCCTTAACAGCAGGAGGCCAAAAATAGTCATAAAGCTGCTTTTCAAACCACAAGAGGGGGGGAAATAATTCAAATATGAAAGTAGATTGCAGGACCACTATATATACAGAGTGTATTCTTTGCAGAAAAGCACTCTTGTTCCCATCTAAGAAAGAAGAGAGCCTCAGATGATAATATTACTTAGCAGTCCAAGCTGCATGCTTTACATATTTTTTCTTTAAAGAAACTTCAGGCAATGTTATGATAATGTTTACAAGCATCTTATATTATTCTGTTTGAAATATTTTTGCAGTATAATACATCTGATAAGCAAGGCTTGAGTAAGACCTGTGTTTGTTTAAAAATACATAACAAAAAAAAAGTTTCAAACCTTTTCAGAACAAAAGTAGGGAAGAGCTTGAGGTTTCTGTGCTTTTTTTTTTTTTTTTTAATAAAATCTCCCATGGATAAGGTTGTGGATTGAAATTGTAGAGCAAAGTAAAATGGTAAAAGCAATCACTAGCTAAAAGTAAAATGAATAACAAGTCGAGTAATTTTTTTTTTTTTGGCAGAGATTCCAGTCTTTGTGTTTGTAATTGGGGGAGGGGTGTGTTAGTGTGGTGGGGTTTATTTGTTTGTTTCTTTTTTTTTTTTTTCAATATCAGATAAGCATGGTTGACATATATCCAGTGGGATCTAGAATGAGCTGAGCTATTCTCTGTGTGGTGGTGACTAGTCAGCTGAATAGGTCTCCCTGTTTAAACTCTGCGATGGGAGTACAGAAACATGGTTCCAATGTAAATACCTAACTTTGTGTGATGGAATCTCCAAATGGAATTGAAGGAATCTCATCCTGATAGACAATTCTGAAGGGACTTGTGATGATTTAAGCTGGTAGATGTGTCTGGTATCATGGCACAGATGGATCTTTGTTAAACATGATTTTCTTGTGGTACTGTTATGTTTAGATGTTATCGAGTATTTCCAAAGTTTCAGTATGAGAAAATCATGGATGTTACTCTGACACTTCAGCACTTCAAAATGGTGTTTCAATAGTGGTGGTGGAAACACCACCAAAAAAACACAAAAACCCAAATTGGAACAGGAAGAGAGGTTGCAAGAATGAAAGGTTAATGCATGTTTGTGTGCATTTTCTTAAATGGTGAAACCTAGTTGTGTAAACTTATAGTTTAAATGCACGGAGTTTAGAATAGGCATACTTGAAAACTATATGGAGGTCTTTGTTCCTTAAGTGTATGTGAAGAAAAGAGCATGTTGAAGATCAGAATAGCTCATAGACACATTTTTCTGGTGTCCATTTAGGGCTGATTCACAATAAAAGCTGTTGCTATTTCATAAAACAGCAGTTGCTGAATGTCTTCTACAGTAAGAACTAGCCTGCATGCTTTTCAAATTTGAAATCAAGGAATAGCCACCGAATAATTCAGTGAGCTGTCATCAGCAAAATGGGGTGGACAGAATTTTTACTTCCTCATCAGTAAGTAATTGCAATGAAAGTCTCTTTCTGTCAGAAAAATGCTAATTCAGGAAAATAATCTATTTTGTTGAAATGTTTTTGCAAAAATTGTTGTCTGGGGAGGCTGAATGTGCAAAGGCGGGGGGGGGGGCATTGTGAAGTCAATCAGTTAAAGCATTTACTTGGGATATAAGAGACTGGTTCTGTCTAATATTTTATTTTCTTTCCTTTTCCTTTTTTAGCAAGCACATGCCCCTGAGCCCTCAGCACACCAAATGCATGCCCAAAGCCATTGCTCATGGCAATCTGGGCCATAACTGCTTTTCTTCTCCTGTATCATTTCCTGAGAAGTTAAAATAGATCATTTTTGTTCTAATGTGAGATGAAACTTTGGTATTTTCTCATGAAACTATGCTCCTCCAGGCAGCCTTAGGGGACAATGAATGATAGGTATCTCTAAACCTTCAAAATAATCCATGTTGTCTCTGACAGCTCTGAGAAACAGAATGCTATTAGCTGAGTCCCGAAGGACAGATTAGTAGACCTGACACTCCCCTACTTTGAACATATTTATCATCATCATTGTTTTCAAGATTATGAAATGGACAATTCCAGAAGGCATTGGTTCTGCTTCTGCAAAATAGATGATCAAGCATTAAGGCAACTCCAGTTGCCCAATACACAAAGATAAACATCAGTGTCATGTCTGAACAGTTCAAAATTTAAGTTAAAGAAATGTGATTTAAAACAAATTTAAAAGAATTCTCCTGAACCCTCAGACCAGTCACTGAAGTGTTTTTGTTTGGTTGGTTGGTTGGGGGTTTTTTTTGTTTGTTTTTGGTAAGTTTGTTTTTTTTTTTTTCTGGCTCCAGGTTGACATGGATCAATTTTTCACAATATAATGAAGCTCACAGTTGGTTCAAGAACTGTTGCATTCCAACAACTTTCTTCTTTTAACTATTACTAATTGTTTGGTTGCTATCATTGGTGGGTCAAATTCTACTCAGCTAGTGCTTTGACATTTGTTTTGCTTGATCAGAGTAAATAATATATGAGATAGCACCCTTTGTTTGTAACACGTGCAAGGGAGAACAACCTTCTGAATAGCCAAAATCTCTTTATTCCATAACTTTAGCAGGAAATGCCACAAGAGCTCATTAGATCAATGGATTAGCAGAGATTACCATGTTTATTTGCAATATTTTAGCACTTCTCCAGAAGGTAGAACATTACAGAAACAATGAATGGAAATTAAAAGCTAAATGAACCTGATGAATGAACATGAACCAACCCAAAACACTCCTCAAAAAAAAAAAAAAAAAAAAAAGAAAATTTTTGTAGCAGAACACGACCACACACACGCACATAGATATTTGCTATGGATTTATACAAACACTTGCCCTTTCAATTTCATCTAGTTATTCAAGCTCTAAAATATTAACAAGCACTTCCCTTTTAGGACTTTACTTGAACTGTCTCTGAAGCTGTATCACAGTTTAATACTAAAGTAAAGTATATCTTGGCTGAAAAAGAGGGCCGTGAAATACTTGCATTTCAGAAGTAGTCACAAATGCCGTCCCTGGACTGTTTGTATACTTAGCAATAACATGAGACTGATGAGCAATTTCTAAAAAAAAAAAAAATATATTTCTATGGAACTGTAGCTTTTTCCTTCTGACTCTCTCCTATTTTATAAGACTGAGAGTTGCCAGTTTATATTTAACTCTCCTCAGCCACTGAGAAGTTAGGTAATCTTTCTCTATGTAAAGAAACATATTATGAAGTAGCAGATTTTATATAACACAGAAGATTTTTGAAAAATATGGTTCATGCAAATGCTATTGAGGTGAATCTTTTAGGGGAGAGGATAGTGTTGCAATTTTCTAGAAGTCTGTTCAAGTTTTGCAAATATATTTCTAAAGCAATTATAACCTGTTTGTAGTTTCTGAGCATATTTCATAGTAAAATATAATTGTGTGATGATACTGAATTATTTTAATGAATAAGATGGGTGATGTGGTAGATATGAATAATTTGAAGTTTAACATAGGAGACATCTACTAGGGGATTGTAAGTATCATTCAGTGTAGAAAGGCTCCTCTGCTCTGCCCTATTTTAATGATTTTGCCTTTGAATCCTGGCATCAGAACCACCTTCCTTTTAGTTGAGTAAGAACAGATATCTCTCCCATTGGAGCCTGTCTCTCTTATCCAGCCAGAAGGCTCACTTTTAAGTTACATGAGGCAAGAGGTAGTCTCTCTCCTTATGAAGTTAAGTGAGCTGTCAATCTCAGTCCCTGCTGACTGAGGAGCAGGGAACTGAGATCACAATGGTACAAGAAAGCTGTACTTCTGATATGTTCGGATGTCAGGAAGAGATTCATTAGAACTAAAATGCCATTCTTAAAAGCACTGCCTTCAGTGCAGCAGTTGCTTTTGTTCTCTGCTAGCCTCATGCTTTCACTCCTTGGGATAGTTAGATGAGATACCCAAGAGCAAAAAGGATTTAGCCTTCACATGTAGACCAGAGAGACCTTGTGAGGATAAGTAATGAAAATTGGTGTAACAATAAATCTGTTGCACAGCTGTATCTAAGTGAGGTTAGAATTAATGACCTGATGCTCTGTGGTAACTCAGTCTTGGTGGCTTTTAATAGGTTTTCACAGTTTGCTTAAGCATGAGTGTTTCTCACAGCTTTTGGTGTTTTTTGACTAAATTAGAAGTACAATGACTTTTTTCTTTATTTCCTTTACACTGTTCAAATACCCCTTTAAAATAATAATATAACTTTTAAACTATGTTCACACCATTGTAAATAGCAAATCATAGTATATCTGCTCTCCTTGAGAGTTTACAGAACACAGGTAATTGCATTTTTAATATCTACTCACTTCTAGAGGCTTTATAATAAGGATGGATTTCCATACTGAGACTTAATAATAAGACTATGTTTTATTCCTACATGCCAAAGTAAAACAACCACAACACAAAGAAAAACATATTTTAGTTTTGCACTCATCACAGAATCACAGAATGTTGGGGATTGGCATAACACAATATTTTCTATTAGGCAATTGTGTTTTTAGCAATGGAGCTTTGAGGTACCTTTTAATACTGCTGTAAAATGGCTAATTCTTACGGTGTTTAAGGAAAAGTCATTTAAATCACAATTGTATAATGTGGGTTCAGGACTCTAGTTTCCCTTGTCTCACTCTGTAAAAATCAGGATAATAGTCTTTCACAAAGATGCCATAAATATACATACACTATTAATTGTGTAGTTATCCCACCTTTGGAATGGGCTTTTATGATTGTCTAAAATGGATTGATAAGTACTGTGACAAACTCCAAACTTTTCACTGGTGTTTTGCATGGCTTGTAACTGAGGAAAATTCAAATACTGCAAATAGTAACCTTGCTTCTGTATACTAGGGAATTGTTGTTCATGCTATATCTGTAGTCGGAAAACAGGAATACATTAAATAAGATTATGATTGTGCCTAAGCACAAAGAGGCCTTAGTCTCTCTGTAAAGAGAGAGAGGAATAAGCTTGCAGCAGTTTTGGAAACAGCATCTTGGGGAAAAAAACAGGAGTATGAGAAACTGTTTGCTGGCAGGCTGAAGTTGTTCAAACACAGCTGTCTTTGCTGGAGTTCTGAAAGGGGTGTTACACCTGTGAATTGTAAAATTTGCTGCCGGTGTTGCTCTCAAGACACCTGCTCAGGCATACAAATAATTGTAAATAAATCAAACTTGGCAATTTAGTATTCTCTGCTGTTATCCACTTATTTGTTTCCCAATGAATTAATTACAGCACCTGCAATCGGTTCTTTCACAACCACTGGGAAATTACAACAATATCTCTTTCCCCAGAGTTTTTGTACTTTTATACTTTAGGTATTGTGTTCAACATTTTTTTTTTACACTACAGTTATCATTTCACCACTTTATGTACGTGGCTATCTGAGTTCTATAAAATATATAAAATTAGGAGAACCTACCCTTCTTTCTGCCACAAAAAATGATTTAACACCTTGCAGCCTAAAAGAACATGGTAAGAACTCCAGGAAGGAGAAGCAAAGTCTAACAGTATGAGGGCATTTCACTAGTTAATGTCAAACAGTACCAGAGAGATACTCTTCCTGTACTTTGTCTAACTCAAATCTTTTTTTACTGTAGACAATCTAAAATGCTCTAAAGAGACAACTGCTTGACTTTATCAAAGTAATCCTTTACTTTAGGGCTTACAACTAGGATAGAGGGTTTTTTTATTGCTTTTTTTATCTGGAAGACACTGGATGTCATATGAGAACAAACTACTGTTACAGAAATTTGAGTTCTTCCCATAGACTGATATTTCTCAGGATATTTGTGTCTATTGGTAAGTCTTACACCCTTTCATTTAAGTATTAAAAAAAAACAACCCTAGAATTCTCTGGTGGCATGATAAACCTTATGCTTAGCTTCACAGTGGTTTGTTTTAACTTGAAATTATTCTTACTGTAATGTTAACTTGAAACACTGACCATACTTAAGTGAGTTTCTTAAAGATGGATAACTTTTAATATTGCCAATTCAGACCTATAACAGTGTAAGCAAGCAATGTTAAATTACAGCTCAATAAGGCAGGGCATTTTGTACTCTCACACAAAAGCTATTAAATTCAGTAGTTAGTACTCTTTCACAGAGCCTTTTTTTTCATATTCTTTCCTGTTTGCTTTCATTAAACTAAAGTAACATCTTTGTGTTGAGAATTACCTGTAAATAAGAAGTGGAGTGGGAATTCTAAAAGTGACTTTTTTTTTCCTTAAAGATACTGTCAGGTGTACAGGATTTTCAAACAATGCTGACTACTAGCCTTCTAGAAATCACCCTCTAAATGATTTTGAACTGTGAATCCAAAATCACTAGCGGTGCTTGAAATTGTAAGCAGGGTAATACAAAATTATATTTCACTTCATTTGGATCTAAATACTGTCAGGACCCAGTTGCTGACATTCATATGCTACTGTTTTCCAGAATGCTGATAACAGTCATCATTGAATACATTTCTAAAGACATTTATCTGAAGAGAGGTGTTCAGGGTCTGATTAAAAGGTCTTATTGGATAATACCGGGTTTCTTGTGCTAATACCGGGTTTCTTGTGCTATTCTTCCCAAGTACCTTGGCCACTTGGGAAGAATATAGGCTGATGTCAGAGGATGTAGGGAGGCAACTAGGAAA
>NW_010303078.1:0-31284 GCF_000700745.2 Antrostomus carolinensis
CTAGATGGGGTGCTCGGAGATACGGTTTAGTGGTGGATAAGATAGTAGTGGACTTTATCTCAAAGATCTTTTCTGACCAAATGATTCTATGATTCTACTTCAATCTAAAGAAAATAAATAAATAAATAGCTAGATAGATAGACGAATAAATAAATAAATAAAATTATTACACTTTCTCTAAGGTTTTGGGATCACCTTATATTTATTACAACTAGGCAACCCAAACATCCTTTTATGCAATTGCACGAAGTCCACCTCCAACTACTGCTGTAAAACAGTATATATATCAATCAACATGCAGAACTTAAATATGAATTAGTTTCAAATTAAAGCTTAAAATTTAACAGCAGTAACACCCCCAAGCCTGTAAGAAATGCAAACAACTGGAGCTGTGGAACGATTTCATATAGTACTTTCCAGAAGCATTCTGTCTTTTAATTTAAGTTGCCCCTATTGAAATCAATGTTAATAGCATCACTTTCTTGAGCTGTTTATTTTTTTTTGTTGTTTTAAGTGACAGGATTTGTATTTTCACAGAATCACAGAATGGTAGGGGTTGGAAGGGACCTCAGGAGATCATCTAGTCCAAGCCCCCTGCCAAAGTAGGTTCCCTACAACAGGTTGAATAGGAAAGCATCCAGGAGGGTTTTGAACTTCTCCAGAGATGGAGACTCCACAACCTCCCTGGGCAGCCTGTTCCAGTGCTCTGGCACCCTCACTGTAAAGAAGTTTTTCCTTAAGTTTGTGTGGAACTTCCGGTGTTCCAGTTTTTGCCCATTGCCCCTTGTCCTGTCAACAGCCACCACCGAAAAGAGCCCACACTTCGTATATTTATAGACATTGATAAGATCCCCTCTCAGTCTTCTCTTCTCCAGGCTGAAGAGTCACAGCTCTCTCAGTCTTTCCTCACACAGGAAAGGCCCCTCATCATCTTTGTGGCCCTCTGCTGGACTGGGGTATTTTGAATACCCCCTTTTATACATTTTAAGCATAGTCATATTTACATAACAGAAATTAAAATACCACAATGTTTTTTACATTGTGCACTTCAAAAAAAATATGATCAAGTCTCCACACAGTCCCTCAGCACATTAACAAAGCCTAGACAAGCAACAATGTTCACCATGCTGTGATAACAAGTATTCATATCTACAAAGAAAGTAGATTCCACTCAGTTTCAGGAGAGAATGGCAAACCTTCCTAGTTTTAACTGACATAAAATCTCCTAGAGCAAAGAGCCATGTTGCTCAAAGAATCACAGAAAAAGGACTCACTCTGCTGCCCATGGGATGTGCCCAAAGTAAATCAGAATAGGTTATAGCCTGGAAGGAGAATTCTCATGCTCTGAAGAAGGGTGGATGCTTTGTGTTAGTGAAGCCTTAGAGAACTGACTTAGGCATTTGATTTCTATTTTTATTAAAGTCTGCATAAAAATGCATCTTAAAAGACTAAGTACATCCAACAATGGAAATAATTCAGAATGCAAGCACACAAAAGTAATTTAAAAAGTCATGAACTTACCTTCCACGGGCTTACAAACTGTGTACGTGCATATCGAGTTAACATGTGGATTATAACAACTTGACCCCACTCTTCCACGTCGACCAACAAGTTACAGAGCTTTCGGTAGTTCTTGTGAATCAGATCTATTCTATCTGGACACACTTCCTCAAATGCCATCACAACACTCCCAGCTACAAGCTAGAAAACAAAATATAAACCAGAAGGTCAGTGTTCCATCTACAGTTCATCCACAAGTGAGAATCAGAATTAATCCTACCAATTCTCAGCAATTCCAAATTGTTTCCATACAGCAAAAAGAAACAACAACAACCACAGAAGTGGTATCTTATTTAAAATACAATTGGGGTAAGTTTATTAGAATGTAGAAAACATTTGCTGTTACTATTACATACATAAATCTTAGCTCCAAGCCCTGAAGACACAGTGCAATGTAAGCATATTTTTTTTTCTTACAGTTTTGGTTTTCAAATAAATTATAAGAGAACTTGCAATTAACTCTGAAATAACAGGAAAGAAGTATAATACAGTGATACGCCCAACAAGGTCTATTGGGATTCTTCTATCAACCCTGGTGTGATCAAACTATAGAGGAGTTGGGGTAAGTTCCCCAGCACTACTGAGATCCAAACTTCTCAATATGGCCATGGTCATGTGAAATTTTGTATTTAGAGTATTTTGTATTGGATCATTTAGCCCTGCCATGTACTCACACAATTTTTCAGAAGAATTTAATCTTTATATATACACAAAGATCCTCATACTGACTATGGCTATGAAAATAGCTTTGTTTTCATGAGAAAGTGAAATAGATTCTCAACATTCTAACACCTCAAGGCTTAATGAAACCTTCTGATAGGATATATTCTTTTAAAAATAAAGAAAGGAAACATACATTGGGGTTCCTGTTAAAATTGTGGCAGCAGGTTACTTTAGCTGTGGGAAAACCTCAAAAGCTGACCATGCATTATATGGACATGTCATTGTGTGCCTGGAATTACTGTTCTTTCTCTTCTAATTGCTTTAATTAAGATTTGTTTTGTGTCAGAGTACATGTTAAGTTAAATAACTAAAATGATGAGACTTTATAGGAGGCAGCTGATATGTATGCAGTTAGCATGCATGCAGTATAGCCTTCTGGCAGCAAATTAATGTCATATTCTATCTGAGCACTGGGGATCTGCATTTCAACCTCTAAAATTTCCCCAATGACTTAAAGTAAGCAATTAAATAGAAGTGCAGTTTATTGAAATGGTACTTTTTGAGAAATATTAAATGCAATGATATTCATATGTTACATTTTTCTCCCTGTATTTGGCTGACATTTGGTTTATTAGTATGCGCCCAACATTACAATTGAAAGAAAACAGCTCAGAATATAGTCTTGCTATTATGCTAAACAAGTTTCAGGCTCTATGGGGATTTTATGAATTACCAATAAGAAAAAACGTGAAGTTGCATTTATTGTCTCCAGCCCCGTCCACATACTGGTACCTGCTGGTCCCAGCAAGTATACAACTCATTCCAGGGAGGAAAATTTGATTATATGATAGAGCTAAATAAAACACATTTTGCATCTAAAGTAATTTTCTGTTTTCAGCTGTATAACAAAAATAATAGCTTTTTTATGTTGTAGTAAACTTTCTTCTTAATAGCAGTACGCTATTTGTAATTAAAAACTGCTGTGAGTTGATGCTTAGGTGTGGGTTCAAAGCTCGGCAGAAGACAGTGGTTAGCTCCAAGCAAATCACTATCAGTCCTGCATACGTATTGAGTTAGGCCAGGTAAGCTGAGGATGGAAGAGAGGAAGAGTTGGAAGAGTTATATGTTAGAACTTGCTTGCAGCAAAGCGATTTTATCAGCATGCAAAACTCTGAACTAGAGTTAAGGCCCATATGCAGAGGACAGTGTCATGAACCTGAAGTTTTAGAAGAAAGGGATGACACTTTTAGACCACGGAGACCTTTTTTTAGGTTACTGTCCCATAGACTTTATTATGGATATTTTACTCCTCCATACTACAAGACAGCATAGGGTCTCTTGACAGGTTTGACATATAAGGGGAGAAAAGGCAGGAGGAAAGGAGGGGGGGAGATCGAGAGACTGGCACACAGATCGATGTATGACTATAAGAATAGTTGCAGACTAATATTTAAAAATACCCTTTTAGGTTCATAGGTGAAGGACAACATGAATGCTGGTGTCAGACTATCGTTCTGGAGTAGACACCCTTACCTTTTACTGCTACTAGTACTGCACACACTTTGCTCACATAAAATAATATATATAACAGTAGTTTAGGTCTTTTAAAACTGAGCACACATCCTATGAACAGCGCTGGCTTTTTAGAAGTTCAGTTTCTGGGAGTAAAACACAATTACTTGATAAAAAGAAACAGTCATACTGAAAAACACAGGAATTCTAAATGATTACTTATTTCAATTCACATCAGTCACCTACTTTAGAGAATGCTGTCACTTCTGAAAGCTTAAAAGATATTAATAAAAATTTGACCACACTATGAAATGCACTGGACAAACAAACATTTTACTCCTGTGGCGAGTCCCCAGATTTACAAGTTAATACAGGAACTGCCATACATCATGATACTATTTAAGATCCTGCCCCTCTCCCCATTATTGTATTTTCCAAAATTAGTCTTCTCATTTGAAAGCGGGAAAAAAAAGTGAGAAGTTAAGACAGAATGAAAATACAATGGTAACATGAGGATTCACCTGAAAAAATTTCCTAATGCTTTCTTTAAAAGAGATTATTTTCTAGTTGACAGCGTTCTCCTCCAGTATGATCCTACTATACATCTAAACATCAGAGGAACAGCTAATAATCTTTGTTTATTAAATGCTCAACATTCTCTAAAAATATTTAGAATTAAAACAAAATGATCCAATCAGAATATAAAACAAAAAAATATTGGTTTCCAAAAAACAGTCAGTTAATTTCCATTTCACTGTGTCAATAGCAGCTTTTTGTATAAGGAGAAAATATAAATCATTCCAACAAAACTAGCAATGAGCTCATCAAATTCAAATGCTGCTTTCCATTTATGTATTTTTTATATTAAAGCAATAAACATGGTTCATTTGTCTTCCACTGGTTGCCACGTTTTTCTGTGCTGTTGCTATGAACTTCAGCCATTAGCTGTGCTCCAAGGTAAACTACATGAACCATCAACAAAAGTGACACTCAATCTATGGAGTTCATATTTTCTCCAGATTATCTATGCTAGTTGACAAGCTGGTAATGAAAAAAATCACACTAAGCAAATGGTTCCTCTAATAACAATAAATTTTCTATAAAATTATGAAGGGTACAAAACGTTTCCTTGCATCTATTTTGTCATGAATTCTAATTAACGCTGCAAAAACCTGAGAGTGCTGGGTCATCACAAGAAGTGCATCGAGGTTTGATTGATAATACAGTGCAAGTTGGCCTATGCTGCCAAGATTCCTCTCTCAAATTAATGGCCACCCCACCTGCCCTAATCATACAGCCCAAATTATATTCCCCTTCTTATTTCAATTTTCTGGAGGCAAGGAAACTGGAAAAGATCAGTCATTTATCTTCTAATAGCTGGATAATAGATCTATCACAATAAAATATCTGCACAAACTCAGTAATTTTTTTCCACAAAAGCAAAGCTTCCACCAACATTAAATCAGTAAGTTAACATTGTCTTAGCCACACATTTGCGTTCCAAAACTAAAACATTAATTTATTAACAGAAGCCTACTATTGAAAAGCAGAGAGCCCAGCTTGCTTCTCATTATCCCCAAATGCACTGCTTTAGATCATCTTCTTTAGATCAAGATCTTAATTGCAAAGTTGCCACTAATTCCTAGGATCATTTTTTAATCTAAGGGGTCTCGCTTTGCAAGAATCTGAGCTTCATCTAGTAACCATGCAGTTTGGAAAAGAAACCTCAATACACACTTGTTTGTATAAAGTCTTTTCACCTCCAAAACTGAATTCACACTAAATTGCATCTGTTATATTTAGGAATAAATTATCACACCAGAATTTATTTATTTAAATATTAGAAGTAGCTTAATGTGATTAAAATATTTTCATTAAAGACAAAAAATATTAAGCAGAGGCTAAAGGAAAATTTAGCCTTTAGAAAAGAGTGTATACCTTAATTAGCAATAAATGCATTCCATGAAATAAGCTAATTTACTGTCAGTCTTCACCCAAAACTTGCCAGTATCGCTTTCTATATTACTTCGTAAGAGAGGTTTCTGGGGACACAACACCAAGAGCATATACTTAGGAATCACTGAGCATCTGCAAGTCTGGACATGTTTTTAAATTTCTCTCTAATGTTCTTCTGTCTTAGAAAAGTTCAAAAGCAGTGCTGCACTTGGTATACTACCTAGTCCCACAACAGGAGCTATAATAGTAACAGCTATGATATAGCACAAAACATATATATGGACAGATACAAATACAGTTCTCTGGATGGGACTGAAAAAAATTCATTTTATCATGCAGCACATGCATTTATATTTCCACTCAAACATCACGAATCTTCCTTATAACAGAGGTACCTGCCCAAACAAAATAAAACTGCATCAAAGTTAAAGATGGAACCTTGCAATAAATTTGGACATTTTTAATATGCCCGCATCCATAAAACTACATCCCAGCTACAGGATTACATTCTGTCTTTTCTTTTTAGATGAAGCTTTGGATACACTTTGGGATACTTTAATTTGGACTAAGGAATGCAAGTCATAAGTTCTTTTCACTTTACACGTTTGGACAATGCACACAATTCCTTTTCAATACCAACATGGATTTTAATTTTTTTTTAAAACTGCTGTAACTCAGGTATCATTAATGAACTTGATTTTTAGTGTCATTTACAGCATCAGAGTTGTAAAATACACAGGCTACAAAGACAAGGCAGCTCCACAGTCCTTCACATATGCTAAAAACAACTTGAGCAAAAAAATCCTGCCTTAAACCCTGTGCCCCAAAGCTAGATCATCAGACTTTCTAAGAAAATGGAAAAAACAGAATTAGAGTGAAGTGACAGAGAATCAACCAAAAAGAAAAAGGGAGCTAGTTTCCTCTAAAATACCCAGTTATAACTTCACACTTGACTATGTGACTAGCTATATTACTTTGAGAAAATCATTTTAGCATAAACCACACATGCTCTTATCTTACTTTCTACATAAAATCATGTCAGCTGCTCAATTATCTAAAATTATTAAGAAAAATAAAAAGAAGGTAGCATTCATGTTCTTGTGGCTGCTTAACAAATTCTGAGGTACTTTTGTCTGTAAAGCAAAGGTAAAAATATAACCAGGAGTTTCTTAAGCATCTCTAATAAAAATACTTGTAAACTTCTTATCTGTTTAAACACACTGACACAGAATCACAGCTTTGTTGATACACTCTAATTCCCAGTTAGCTACCCTTGAGGGTATGTTAACAATGGTTTGCACTTGATAATTTTGCATCTTAGATTAACTGAGAGCTTAACTAAAAGCTTGGCTTTTAATTGAATCTTTGTGTTAAGTCACTTAAGGAGTAGCGTGATCTTTCATTTATCTGACCAGAAATTTTAAGGAAGTACTTGGTTAGATCTCATCTTACTTTAAGTTTTGCTTACCTCAGCTTACTTTAAAATTAACTACCGACTGAGACCTAAAAAATGAACATATTTGGTACACGGCATTATTTTACTGTAGTAAAATTCCCATCCATCCAGTTTCTTGCTATTTCAAATGTAAAATGATGCTAATTTAAATACATTGTGCTTTTGCTGTGCAACATAAACTGCATTAATAATCCACAATAGCATGTTGTCTCTGAAAAAAAAATTTCTAGTTTACATAAATTTAGAGGCATCTACATTTAGTAGCTATTCTCACTTTAATGTACAGATTACATTAGTAAATTTCAAAAACCCTGCTTGAGGTCAAATGGTTATAGAAAATAAACAAAGCATGAGTAAAAACTTACTTTTTATTAAAGCAAAGTCTCAAACATAACTTGAACAATATTCAACTGTTATATACATTGTTAATTTAATAATCACACTCTCCTCCTGTCCTGGTTTCACTAGGATCAAGTTAATTTTATTCTTATTAATTCTTCACTTAGAATAGTGCTGTGTTTTGGTTTCAGTATGGGATTTGTTAGAAGAATGTAAATAGCATACTAATGTTTTTAGTTGCTACTGGAAGATTAAGGACACTTCCAACTTCCCCATGCTTTGCTAGACTGCAGGTGCAAAGCGCTTGGGGTGGGAGTGTAGTAATTAGCAAATACAAACTCGCATCTGGATATGCCAGTGGGATACTCCATATCATATAACATCATGTTCAGTACATTAATGAAGGTTGACCAGAAAGCTAGGGGATTCACTCAGGCTCGCTCTTCTGGGAGTGTGGTTTCAGTTTTGGGATTGTCTCTGCTCTGTGATTGCTGGGGACAGGCTGGGCATCCATCAGAGGGTGATGAGCAATTGTACTGTGCATCACTCATTTGATTAGTCCATTATTACTGTTATTATTTGAATTATTATTTTATTTCAGTTATTAAATTGCTTTTATCTCAATCCATGAGTTTTCTCAATTTTACCCTTCTGATTCTCTGATTCTCTCCTCCATCCCACTGGGGTAGGGTGATCAAGTGGCTGTTCAGTGTTTGGCTGCCAACCAGGCTAAACCCACCACATCCTCCAAACATATCTAAAATAAACTGAATAAGAAACAAACAAAACACATGGTAGATTTTCTGGCATCCAGTTATTATATACAAGGCATTATGGTTTGTTAGAGGATTATCAGCCCTTAAATCACAGAAATGCCGAAAGTGACGTTTCCATCAAGGGTAAAAAATATGGAGAACTACTGATATTCAACAATTCCCAAAGTCACTAAGACTCTCTCACTCTGGTAAAGACACTATTTAATGAAAACACTACCACTTTCACAACAAACTGATCTGCTGACATTAGATTGAATCTATCAAGAGATGACAATTAATGTTGATGTGATGGAACAGCTTCTGTGCATTTAAATTCGAAGGAATCCAAAGATGAGTGTCAAGTTTACACTTGTGGTCCGAGTTCCACATTATTACCCTACAAACTTACGGCCATCTGACTTTCAAACAGGCAACAGAAGCTGCAAAAATACCTGAGAAATACCATTAATCAAACCGATGCATTTCATAAGGCTATGACAAAATGCTGCTGTTCTACAGCTCAGACCCATTTCTACAATTCCTGTGGCAACAAACCTGACTTAACTTTCTTCTCAAAGACTGCAAAATATTTTCTAAAAGCTTTTTTCTTTATATAAGTAGAAGGAGTTTTTGCTTTCAAGCTAAGTGTACAAAATTCAACTTCCCTTAGAGAATACAAAAAGGTGGTTCAAATTAATATTAATTTCCCAAAAGTAGCTTAAAAAAGAAAACTTTAAAAGTAGTCAGCCTAAGGCTACATAGGCTACATATGTACACAATTGTGCATAAAGATCACCAGCCATAAGCAGTCGCATCTCCTCCAATTTTAAAAGCTAGAAGTAGAGAGAAGCAGCACTTCGTTTCCTCCACTGTGAACAAATTGCTCTGTTCTCCAATTAGAGACAGAGAATGTGGTTAGTTTCTTTGTTTGTTTTTTTCTTATTCAGAATGGAGTTACCTGCTAATAAAACACTATGTGCTTTCCCTTAGTAAATGTGGAGACCTTCTGGGAACATGACAAAAGATAACTACTTAGGGTGATGTTTTTCCATACTAGATTGGACTTCCCAAAGCTATCAAGGATTAAAGAGAGATTGTTCCAATTTAGATTACAACAAGCTGGGATGAAAGAACACATATTAATACTTGGGTTTGATTCAGAGGGTCCTGAAGAGAGACTTGCACGGTTCCTTTTTGGAATAATAATTCTTCATAACACTTCCTGAAAAAGTAAAACTTTTGAAGCTGAGATGTCTAAACCCAGGCTCAAAGCAGGTCTTGCTAGGGCACGGGTCAAGGGGAATCCAAGGGAGGAAAAAGTCGCGGCAGTTAACCATACTGTGCCTCCAGAGAGGTCCAGAAGACCCAATTCTAGACCATCATTCTCAGCTTCTTGAATGTGTTGACAAAATAGTGTAACTTTGACTATTGCTTCAGCTGGTGTCTTCATAAATCCAGTGTCCATTATTCAGTGTCACAGAGGCACCAGAATTGTGGTACATACTAAGTAATGAACACTCTCCAAGTGCCAAGATCAGTGTGCTGGGGAAAAAGAAGATCCAAACCTACTCTATACTTTTTTCCTCTAACATTTTGTTAAAGTAAATGTGTAAATGACTAGCTGTTGAAAACTTGCCATTTACCATAAGCAATAAGGACTAGGAAACACAGTGAAAACTCAGGGATTTTATTTTTATGCCAGCAGCAGGAAAAAGAAACAAAGATGGCTTCTCAGCTCTTTATGCCTCCACAGGTATAAAGAATGTCATCTCACATTCACAGATTGCATGCACACCAAGAGCATGAACCACAAAAAGAATATACACAAAGAACCACTGGGGGGGCAACTCCACAGAAGCACAAAGGCCTCTGACAAATGAGTACAGGTCAAGCATAGATGCAGTGAGGAGAACTAACTAACTGATTTACTGCTGAGCCATTAAGCTCTGACACACTCCTTCAGTAACCCTTCGGTGGAAGTTGCAAGATGTCTTTTAGAGAAAAGCACCATTTATGTCCTGAACTGGACTGTGCTAGAGCTGCAGATGATATATTCCTGTGTGTTATAAAAACACTTGGAAAACAGGAGATGAATCAACACACTATCGGGTACCTAGTAATACTTTCATTTGCTCAAAAAGGACTTCATTCACTAAATTAGTAATCTGAACGAGAGAATGTTTTAATTTACAACTCTGTTTTCTATCTGAAGTCTGTCTTAGACTCCTTGCTCAGTTACCTTTCTGGCTTAGACTTGGGAAACTTATTTGTAGGGTACAGGAAGAAAAACCTAAGTGTTTGACCACTGTAAGACATCCAGAAGTTCATACAGAAAACCTGTGCCTATATAGGGCAGGCAAAATATAACAGGAGTGTTAGATTTACAGAAATTGAGCCAGGACATTAGTTTTACTTACCAGATTGGAAGTATATATTTGCAAGAACAAACAAGTGCACAGCAAGTACCACTGTTCAACAGCTGCACACACTACAAGGCAGACTGATGTCAACAGATGTACTGTGCATCATACAAAAGTAATTTATTCTTACAGTGTCACAAACAAATTGAAGTGACCTAGCTAATTTCCCAATTAAAAAGTGTTTACACATAGCCACTTATATACTGATTCATATAATTATATAACTTTCATTTTCAAAATTAAGTTTAAAGAAGCATGCATAAAAAACACGCTAACAAAACCAGATTAGGAATACCATGATGCAAGTAAAATTACCAGTCTTATGAAAGGAGATGGTCACTATTACAGTCATAGCATAACGCATAACTACACAATGACACTTCTATCTAAAAACACAAAAACACATCAGAAGGGTTAGAAAAGTGTATTATGTACAGCTGAACGATAGCTTCAAGAGTAAACAAATTAAAAAATATATGTATATGTAATAGCATACTGTTTCTTACCGTACTTCTATCCTTTAAAAGCTTTTCTATCACTTCAATTAACATTTCCTTTTGCTCTGGATCAAGACTAGAAGGAAAAATAAAAATTATTTTTACTCATTTGGTCAGACATATCCAAAATTAAAAGAGGTTAGGTTTGTTGGCCTTTAGACACAAGCCAGGAACCAAGAGTATTGAAGAAACCACATCCAGAAAAATCAAGTACTCCAAAGAATTGATTGTAAAAGAACTTAACTGAAAATGAAGTTAAACACAGAATATAGAACTGAATTGAAGAAGTATAAAATTAAATTATAAATATTATATTTGTGTTATACCACTTATATGTGTTTTAGAAGAATCTTAATACTTAAACTCATAAAAATTTTAGGATTTAAGAAACATTAGGACAGGCCAACCCATTAGGGAGAACTTGACCGAGCTTCAGATGTTAAGTCACAAGGATCTCACCACTTCTGAGGAAGGGAATTTCAGCATGAATTAATTTAGCAGTGAATTATCACCATGACAAAGCAGAATCATACCTTTATTATCTAATTATCAATATAACACTTCAAGTAAGACACTTTTCTTCACTAATTTTAGTCAGAAGTATTGGAACTCAAAAATTTGAACATTGTATTCAAGTGTACCTATACAAAGTTGTCGTGCAAGGTGATGAAAGATAGACTGCTTGAAGTCTTAGATAAATAGCAAAAACTGAGGAAAAACACATGTTGCAAACAACAATCTTTGTACCATCCTTTTTGTATTCAAAAAGCAGAGAAAAATTTGCCAGAAACATCCTGTATTGTCAAACTCGCTTCTTAGGTAGGTAAGGACCAACTTTTCATTTGAACTGCTTCTTCATCACAGATCTATAATGCACTGAAGAATTCAAACTGCATACAATTACAGATAAGTAAAATTTCATCATTATTGTACACTTCAGTTTTGATGCTGAGTGATGAACTGCCCTAATGCACAGTATATCCTTTCCAGCTACGGATTCACAAAGTATCTAGCTGCATACTACTTTGCTAACATTCTAATAACTAGCAATACTAGAACATGCTAAATGGATAACAAAACTTCGTTAGAAGCCACCATCAGCATAAGCAAAGCAACAGCTCATTGTTCCATAAATACTTTTACAATTACCTTTTGTTCCAATTTCTATTTTTGTCAAAAAAGGTTTACTGGATCTTCTGCAAAGGACCAAAACCTTCAGAAGAAGAGCCAAACATCTTTCTAATAGGCCTTATTTCAAATTTTCAAAATTAATATAAAATATATAGAGAAGGAAGTGAATACTTATTGATAAGAAACTTTGAAGAATTTTGTTATGTGTTCAGGAAAATCTTCAATAAGGGCTCTGATAATTGAATTCAGATTCCTCCTTCTCCTCTTTCCTGATGTTTTAGATACAGAAGACAGCATTCTTGGAGAAAAAATAAAAGAAAAGGCTGAAGAGCTCAGAGTGATCTGCTCCCCTCATGGTATCCACTAGTAATGGTATGGAATCTACTAATAATAGTGAAAGGATTTTTAAAAAGTTATTTTCCAAATCTCAGTGCAAGTAGGTGCAAGTACATAGTACCTTCTGTCTATCAATAGAAAACTCTACCAAGAGCTTTGAAATGCACTCTAAGTGAAATAAGCAAGAGGTCTAACATTTTCAATCATAAAATTACTCCAACATGCCTGGTGATGTTGATTGCATTGGGCACAAATGTTGCTGTTCACACTATGCCTGAAATCTTTTCTGTTTGATATGTAAGCTTCCTGCTGTTAAAATTGACTGAACCACTAATGAACAAGCTCTTCTAGGTCAGACATCCACGCAAACACCCTGACACTAAACGCAAGGAAGATTGGAGTATTGAACCTACATCCAAAAGTCTGACTGGAGCGCTAACTGAACTATAGGATTATCAAACAGGCAGAGAAGTCATGGAAACCAAAAAGTAAATGGAGCATACAGACACTATTAGAATAAACCGTTATTTCTTCTTACTCAAAAGCTCACAGAGATGGAATAATTAGAAGTAGGAGAGTACCTCAACTGTTGACTGATCTTCATATCAAAAATCCATCCACTCCAGAATTCTGATTTTGACCAACTTCTGAAATTACTTGCTTACAACAAATAGGCCAAAAGACGGCCTTGCCACCAGTATATGATCTGTATCACTGAATTGTGGAGCTACCAGTCATGATCCTTGTTGAAACACCTGCTGAGACTGCAGTCTTATCTGCAGGCAAGCCAAATTGTTCCCACTACTGCTTCTTCTTCAAGTGATCCAGAAAACTATAATCTCTTCCTTGGTCCTCAGGTAGACCAGTTGCTATCAGATATGGTATTTGTACAAGTAAATTTTGAAAATGTGACAGTAAAAGTTCACATGCTTTCTATGAGCAGTGCCCAAATTCTGCTACTAAGGACACAACTGTTAGTTGCAACTCCATTCACAAGTAAACATGAAGCTCACTCTCATCCAGGTAAAGTGGAATTTGCAGCTACAACAGTTTGAAAACTTGCACTAAGATGGGTTACCATGCTCTGCACCTGATGACAACAGTCTGTTCTGTCTTCTCACTAAACACTATTTCTAACAATGTTACTGTTTGAGGCAGTCTCATTCTATGTGCATGTGTGATATGGAGGTCTAAGCTCCAGCAACTGGACTCAGGCCATGGGTACAGTGCCCCATATAACTGCAGTATCAGCAATGGGAGCAGGTATGTATGTCAGTGTGTGATTGCTAGAGAGTATCAAGTCAGACTAGGTGGCTTGGGAAGCCACATATTGAAGTGGGGTCATAGGTTTAGGCTAGACATGCATGTGTCTCCCAGTGAGACAACTGGAGATTTTGGCTACCAGAAGGACCAGGGTATCCAAGTCAACTACTGGACAGACTGTAAGGTCTGGAGGTTGACTGAGATAATGCATGTGCCTCAGTCTCTCTGTTTCTCTCCCTCTGTCCCCACCCAGTGGGAGACAACTGGAGATAAGAGGAAATAAGGGCCAGTTACTGGGTAGTCTGAATGTCTAAATCCAGCTACTGTGGGATTCACAGCCTATCAGTAAGAGAGTGGGGTCAGTAACAGCAAGTGCAGGGGACTGCAAGTATTGTGTGCTTATATGTGCCAGTGCCAGCAACTGGGGAGACTGAGGATCCACAGCCAGTTACTGGAAGACTGAGCAGCTAGGATCATTACTAGGGGATCCATATTGTTCATATATACATCCACTAACGGGCCTGCACCCTCACCAGCCAGACAGTGCAACAGGATAAGGCTGTTGGTTTTGTCTGTGTGAGTATTGTTCTGTGTCTGTGCTGATTTGTACAGCTGGCTGCGTGCATGTGTGTTGTATTTGTGTGTGTGTGTCCATTAGAAATACACGCTCAGTCTCACTACTGGTTGATCTGAGGGTGCATGAAACCGCAGCAGCCTCAGGCTACCTGATTCAGAACCCCTAACACCTCTCGCCTTCCTTTTTTGTCATAGCCAAAATAAAAGGGAAATAAGTAGTAGAATAAATGCCTGCCTTTGTTTTGGAAAGGTACAGGTTCTGATGCCCCCAACTGTGTAAAGCAGTACCCATCTCTTTGTAAGAACTCTTCCACAACAAGAATTTCTGAAGAGGGAAGAAGATTTGTATTTGCATAGATAAAATTTCTGTGAGTTAGTATTCATTTGTCAACTGTACTGCAAATTACAGCAAACGCCTTCAGGATGAAAGATACAGATGCTAAACACAGAAATCTTTGATTCTGAGAATTCTCATCAAAACAGTTGCTACACAGATGACAATAGCTGGTATATTTAAAACAATAGATAGTGTATCAGTTTCTTTTTGTATCTCTTCATAGTTATCCTGTTGTTCTGGCAAGCAAGAAACTTGCCTGAATTCCAAGTAAATCCATTGAGTGACAGAATGTCTACACACACTCTATACCTTTTAAGAAACAGATTTGATATATCTAACATACGCAAACCCCTCCAGTAGTCTTAATAAACACAGCCCATAGCTATCTCAAAATTGCTTTTCAGTATTTATCAGAAGCACTTACCTGTAGAGTTTTTGGATTGCATGGGCTGCATTCTTCCTCACATAAGGAGATAAATCAGAAGAGGCTTCCTTAATAGCAAGCATCATAATAGGAACAATAATTGGGACACGGATACTGGATAAAACTCTCAAAGCGCTTGCACGGATTAATTGATTAGGATCCTACAGAATAGGAGAGAAGGGGAGAAAAAAAAAATAAGATAGTGCCAAAATGCATCATTAAAGTCTCTCCAGTGTTTACATTAATCAGTGATGGCACATTAAAACATGTAAATTTATCTGACCATCAGTAAGGCTTGCAAGCTAAGGCCACACGAACAACAAAAAGTGCCAAACTTCACAAAAGAAACTTTCAACAACAAAAAAGTAAAAGAAAGTAAGAAAGAACACACTGAAACATTACAAAAATCTGGCACAGGAGAACATTAATGTTATTTACTTTCCCAAGCAAAATATGGGAATGATGTATAAAAGAGACTAGTATTTTATTTAATGATCTGAAACATTTTCTGCAATCCAAGCAGAATTCAGATATTCTGAAAAACACATGTAGCTCAGTTTTATTAAAGAACTGCCAAAAGAAAATGTGGTTCTTAGCTGTGACACTCCCACCCAAGTTCTTGACAACGCATCCATTTTATGCTTTACCAGTAACAGAATGGATTTTCTTAAGAACATGTCAAAACACTAAGCTAAATGTTGTATGATATTCTTTTATTTCTAACCCTCCATTCTTTCACCCCAGTACTTGTTCCTCTTTTATAATGCTACCATTAGCTTGAAGATCCAACAATAGCGAAAAACATCTGTATTTCGAGGCACTGTTAAGTAAACGTAATCCATTAATCATGGGCTTGGGATACATGGGAAAAATTTTGCTTAATCAAGTACTAAATCCTCTAAAATCCAGCAAACTGAAATTGCAGCAGTATTAATTCAGTGCATTGTCTGACAAAAGGGCACTTCCCAAAGAACATTTCTCCCAAGGACTGAGAGGTGGCAACATAGGTTTTCAGACTGGTACTACTTAATGATCAGTTCATCTAAGCTCTCAAAATTCTTACATGTCAGCTGCTTCTGAGTAGTATCTGGATGGTGAAAGCACTTCATTTGTCAGTTTTTAGAAAAATATTTTTTTCTTATTAGAGTTTGCAGAGCTCATCTCCAATAGTACAAGTTCAAAATACCCTACAAAGTTATTTCTAAAGAGGGAGAAAAAATTTCCACACATAAAGCCGAATTACAATATACATTACAAAACCAGAAACTAAATGTTACAAAAAATGAACAGAAAAAATTGGTAGTATTTGCCTGTCTTCCACAGCAGGCTTAGTAATTTCCTTAGCTGCTGAAAATCTCAGCTAACTTTACCTCCTTCCACACCACCACTTCTTGAGTTCCTCACAGCCTCAATATTTGAGTCACCCTCTCTCCTTTTATTCCCACTATTCACATCTTTTTAAAAAGTTATGCCATGAGAAGTGCACACTGTATACTATCTCATTAAAAACACAGGATACGAAGTCATTTGAATTTCAGCTTTTCATGGCAGTCACAGATAGTGTGAAGGTAGTACACATGACATTGAGATAAAAGCTGCACGGAAAGGGGCAGAAAGCTCTCTAGTCAGTTGTGGGATGATCCTACAGTTGCACACCTGGTGCTCCGATTGCAACATTTTCCAGTAAGATGCAAGGTCTCCGTCAGTGACAAGACAGAAATTAATTATGAACCTAGAGTAGCCTTACAACAAGAGTACAAGAAAAAAAGAAAAAAGACAATCTTCTCTTATTATAAAAGCTGGTCAGATTTAAGGACAGAGTTATAATAATTTTTTTTTTCTCCTCAGTCACACTTCAAAAGCAAGCCTAATCTTTGTTCTCTAATCCCATTCCCCATGTGAACTGAACTTCAAATGAAAGAATACAAAATGCTATTTCTTCAGTGCTTTTAATAAAAAGTAGCATATACAACACACTGAATATTTTAATTTAGGTACTACTACCTTCCTTATGTTCTAATTCCCTGTTGTACACAAGGATCTTTTACACAAACTAAAAGGAACACAGGTGGTTCAGAGTAAAAACAGGGTCTTCTTTCTACATACATAAACTGCCTTGGAAAGAGAAAAGGCATTCCACAAATTAAATGCTGGGCATGTGAATTTGAGAGCACCAATTTGGTGCTTTTCTTTAGTGAAATTTTATTTTTTATTTTTGTAATACCAGCTCTGAATTCTGTATGAAATGTTTAGGAGTCACTCACTTTTAAAGCACGCTGGAAAGTACTGATGGACAATAATGCTAGATCTTGCTGCTCTTCTGCATAACGCATCAGATAGACATATACAAGCTTTTTTATCTGAAAAGAAAAAACACAATTAACATAATTATCAGAAAGTTTTAAAATTCTATAAAACTAAGTCCTAGATTGCACATTTTCATCAACATTTCCTTCTTTAAGGAAGAGTTAATATATCACTGGAGCGTTCACATGCTTCTCAAATGTCTTATGATTTACTGCGATTCTTTCAATAGAAACTCCCTGAGGTGCTGCAGTATTACCTAATTAATGATACACAAAGTATTGCTTTATATTATCAACTAGCAAATAAAGACTTGAATAATCTAAGATGTTGACATGTGGCCATGACTGACCACTCCTCATGTTTTTTTTTTATGGAAAATAAGCTAAACTGCAACAGCCAAGGATTTTAACACATTTATTTTACTTTATCCTGAAACTCAAAATCAATTACTTGAACATATTTGAAAGAGAATATAACTTCTAGCTGAAGTTAGGTAACTTACATTATTTAAATCTGATTAAAAGAGCACTTATGACTATGTCTTCGACAAAAGCAAAGGATATTAGATCCACCTTTGCCTGACTACAAACATTCAAAAGATGTGGCCAGTATAAGCATACTACAAAGGATGCAGTGTTCAAAGACTAAGAAAACCTCAGTGTGATTTTGGGGGAGGAGGGTATTCAATTTAGTTCACTTTACCTCCTCATGGCCACTGTATGCCCAGGAAGCAGTGAAAACATTTTTTACATTTGAGTTGAAAACCAACTATTGGGGTTTATAATGGAAAACTCTGAAAGACCCTCAACTACAGCTGTGCTATAATTACTGTCACTATCAGAAGATGTATCTTTGTGCCAATTCTGGCAAAAAGCATAATATTAAATCACAGAAGGTTACACCATCCTAAATTATTTGTTGTTCAGCTACAGACAAGCAGCAATCAACATTGACCACAAGAGGCCTATGCACTGAATGACTGCAGGTGTGCAAAGAAAGCCTCCTTTCCTTGAAACCACTCTGTGACTAGAAATGGAAGCACTTAGAGCTTCGTGACTACACTGTTCTTTTACCATTTACCTTCGTTCAATGTTAAAATGCTCCTTTCTATAAAACTAATCATAACAGGGGCACATTAGTCTTGAGGAACACAGGCAGATTTGTTTAATTAGTTTATCAATATAAGCACATCAGACTCCATGAGTTATTGACCAAGACTTATTTTTGTTCTATACCACCAATTGTTTATTAGGTCACTTTTTGTATCCTTACCATCCGTGACATGATGCACATAATCAAGTTGAGGTCAGTGTGTACTTATAAAAACAAAAATCACAAAGCACATCTAAAAACAATAAGATGCCCTTTGCTTCTCTTAAGACAAATGAACATGTTCTACTGCTCCTTCACATCCATTTCCCTGTAACAGAGTATTCAGCCCTGACAAAAAACCCACAAAAACAACAAAACAAAAAACCACAAAAACAAACAAACAAAAAACCCCACAAAACAAACCAAACCAGGAGCCATTTCTGGGCAGGAAAGTCACTCAGATGAACCCATGTATTTTACACTACTACATTGTAGCAATTTGTACAGATAGATTTGCATAAGAATTCTTAGGTGAGAGTGAAGAATTTGGCAAAACAGTGTCAGACAACAGTATCAGAATCAATGTACTAAGAATCGAGTTTAACTAGTAATTTCTCATAATTTCAAAAGTATCCTAAAAACTGGAGCATGATAAAGGTTTCTAACACCCAGAAGGGCTAACTAGATGGCTGTAAGTACAACTACATTATGACCCAAACTTGTAATCTAACTAACCTTGATAAAGAAGAGAAATTGGTCAGCTGGCTTTTTTTGAATGCCCTGATCTCTTTTCAGTTTAACAGTCTCTTCCCATACTGATATGTTAGCACTAAACAGTGGAAAAATAAGTAATGAGGGATCTTCAACCACAGATAGAGGAAGACATGTGAATCCACCTAATTATCTTAATTATTTAAAACATAAGAAAAGGCCCATAAAATACAAATTAATTAATCTTAGGTTATGTCATAAAAACCTTTACTGCACACCCACAGAAGAGTACAGAGAGCCAAGAGGTTGGAGGGGATGTTTGCAAATAATACCCTGCCCTAGCTTCTCCCAAGCCTATGCAAGGAACAATTAGCCCATCTCCACAAGCTCAGAGATGGAGAGACACACAGCAGTAGTTAGGAACCCAAATTTATGACTCGGAAGAAAGGACACCCTGTCAAGCACCTCCCAGGACCACCTCAGGTGAACCTCAGCTCCCATATCCAGATGTTAAACCCACGAAGAGTCAAACATCAGTGCACCTCTCAGACTGAGGGGCTTTGCTGTATACAGGTATGGGATGCAGATTAAGAGTATTTTAGTGTTGCACGGGATGTACCATGGGACATTTTGGAGAGGAATTAAAGGGAGGGAGAGGGTGGGAGAAGTCAGGGGGGAATCCACATGACCTGGGGAGGAACAAGTCAGGGAAAACAGGGATAAGCAGACAAAAAGAGACAGACACATCTAAAGAGATTGCTGGTTCGTATATCTACCCTTCTGTGCCCAGCACCTGATGAGCAGAGTCTGACATATTTTCTCATTAAATTCCATTTGTACCCATTTTGCTTGGTGAGGTACTCTCTATGTAGTGTGAAGATGTATGTATTTGAAAGCAAGCAGAGCCAGGCCACGGGCTGGAGGGCCCATGTGTCCACAGGCACCAGCAACTAGAAAGACCAGAGTGAAGGGACTTAAGTGTAACTCCAGCAACTGTAATGGGCACTCAAGTCATAGGGGCCCCTATGTCCATCGTGGCCAGTACCTGGAAGAAGTGATGGTCTGGCTGCCAGCACCTAGGCTGGGACCACAGGCCAGAGGGTCCATAAGCACGCGTGCAAGCAACAGGAGAGACTGGAGTGTCTGAAACCAAGTGCAAGCCCATGTGTCTGTGGTGCCAGTGACTGGAATTAGTGCGAGTACACCAGTAGGTCAAGCCGCACTAGCTGTTGAGTAGGTGAAGGTGCCTGGGAATGAGGTAGGTAAGGGTGTGGGCATCTATGTGCAAGACCACAGGAAGAGCTGGATATGGTGCAGACCAGAGAAGTCCCATCCAGCTGCCAGAGAAACTAGAAGGTCTGTGGGTCTCTAGGGGCAAGAACCATGTGTTTGTGTGCATCTCACCAAGGGTATAACCACAGGGGGTTGGCTAGTAGAGATCCAGGGGAGTTCTGGCCAGGTCCAACTGTATGCACACACACCAGTGTGTCTAAGGCCAAGACCATGAGGGGGTAGCTACTAGGGGACCAGGGGAGTCTTGGTTTATATGTTCCTATTTGTACAGAAGTTTGTACCAGCAACTGCAACAGGACTGCAGCCTCAGGGGTGCCTCTGTCCAGGCGCCTGCAGCAGGGGTGACAGGGGCCCAGTGGCCAGCCACTGGACAACACCAGGTCTGAGCCCAGCTGATAGCTATAGCCACACGGTACGCATGCATGTACACATACACTCCTACAAGTAGACCTTCTTCTTGAACTTCCAAGCTGCTGGTGCTGTCTGGGTTCATGTAAGTACCCTGTATCAATTTATGTGCCCGCCCCTGTACATATGCATTTCTTTTGTGTATACATACAAAATGTGTGTGTGTGTGTGTGTGTGTGTGTGTGTGTGTGTGTGTGTGTACCTACTAGGAACACAGTCCCGGCCTCACTACTGGTTGGGCTGGAAGCTGGAGGTGGGGCAGTCTTACTCGGTTGGGCTGCTGGTTCCAGCCCTAACAGTTAAAAGTGCCCAAGATAAGCAATACTGTTCAAGGCACTTCTCTTTGCTGTAAGGAATCTCTGTTCAAAACTGGACTCAGAGTACTCATAATTTAAAAACACAAGTTAAAGAAGAAGAGAATATTTAACTAGTGAAAGTACATTGTCCCCCTTGAACTAAACAAAAAATATAGATTCCTCACACCATTCCCTTTTATCATCTATTATTAAAAGTGCAGTTACAATCTCTAAAATTATTTTAATATGGTAAGTTATAACAGACTCTGAAATGTCATCTTTGCACAAGTATGCCTCCTTGACTTACTGGAGCTCAGTATTCAGCCTCAGGCAAATATATGCATTCTTTCAAAGAACAGAAAAACCAAAGTTTTAAAGTAGTAGCTAAATAAGAATAACTTCTTTAAAGCTAAAATTAGACTCAAACTTTACTATTACTACCCATTCTTGTAAAATAAAGGAAGAAAATAGATGCATCTGTGACCCGCTATATTGCAGCACATTAGGGAGAGACAGATGTTTGTATTTCCTGTAGTAATGACTTCAGCAATCTCCAGTGCCATAAACCAGTGAAAAAGCAACTTTTGACTCCCATTAATAATAGAGAATGAAGTACAGTTCCAAGAGGGGAGGAAAGAACTGGAGCATTAATTGAATTGACTTCTCTTCTTAAAACCCTGTGCTTCAAACTCCTATTTCCTGCATTTTTCCAGAATTATGATCCTGTGCAATAGAAAGTAACTAACACCATTGCATGCTTGCTCTGCTTTCCTCAAACTGACACTTGTTGGTCACCACGTGGTCCAGAACAACAAACTTACAGATGTCATTTTCATCCAAATTTCATTTGTCAAGTCAACTATAACACTGACACCTCTACACTGGAGCCTTTGACACTGTCTCCCACAGCATTCTCCTGGAGAAGCTGATGGCTATCAGCTTGGACAAGTGTATTCTTCACTGGGTTAAAAACTGTCCAAATGGCCAGGACCAAAGAGTGGTGGTGAATGGACTTACATCCAGTTGAGTGGTGTTCCCCTGGGCTCAGTACTGGGTCCAGTTCGTTTAATACCTTTATCAGTGATCTGGATGAAGGGATTGAGTGCACCCTCAGTAAATTTGCAAATGACACCAAACTGAGTGGGAGTGTTGATCTGCTTGAGGGAAGGAAGGCTCTACAGAGGGACCTGGATGGGCTGGATTGATGGGCCAAGGCCAGTTTTATGAGATTAAACAAGGCTAAGCACTGAGTTCTGCACTTGGGTCATAACAACGCCACGCAACACTACAGGCTTGGGGAAGAGTGGCTGGAAAGCTGCCTGGCAGAAAAGGATCTAGAGGTGTTCACTGACAGCTGGCTGAACATGAGCCAGCAGTGTGCCCAGGTGGCCAAGAAGGCCAACGGCATCCTGGCTTGTATCAGGAATAGTGTGGCCAGCAGGAGTAGGGAAGTGATCGTTCCGCTGTGCTTGTCACTGCTGAGGCTGCACCTCGAGTACTGTGTTCAGTTTTGGGCCTCTCACTACAGGAAGGACATTGAGATGCCAGTGCATGTCCAAAGAAGGTTAATGAAGCTGTTGAAGTGTCTAGAGCACAAGTCTTATGAGGAGCGGCTGAGGGAACTGGGGTTGCTTAGCCTGGAGAAAAGGAGAACAAAGGGAGACCTTATTGCTCTCTACAACTACCTGAAAGGAGGATGTAGCAAGGTGAGTGTCAGTCTCCTCTCCCAAGTAACAAATGATAGGACAAGAGGAAATGGCCTCAAGTTGCACCAGGGGAGGCGATATTGGGAAAAATTTCTTAATTGAAAGGGTTGTCAAGCACTGGAACAGGTTGCCCAGGGAAGTGGTTGAGTTACCATCCCCAGAGGTATTTAAAAGACATGTAGATGTGGCACTTAAGGTACTGGTTCAGAGATGGGCTTGGCAGTGTTAGGTTAAACAGTTTGACTCAATGATCTTACTGGTCTTTTTCAACCTAAATAATTCTATGATTCTATTCTGAGTCACATAACTCCTTCTATAATTCTTCATACAAATAAATGAGTAAGAGCATATTACCAAGATGTGTGTATGACTTAAGTGTCCTTGTCTTGTAAAACGTAAATAAAAGTAACCCAAAGATTACGGATTACACATCATATTAGCAAAAGTTTCTTCTGTGCTCAAGATGGGATCTAGCCCTGTCCCCAAGATGGGGTGAGCCTTTTAAAAGTGTTTACCCAGCCTGCCTATAGTCACATCTCTCTGAAACATTCCGAGATTTGAAAGCTACTTTTCTGTAATCTTCTGGAATCACAAGCGTTCACGTTAATAAAGCGTTAAAAAAATTCTCTAAACTAAATTATCAAAAGAACCAACACTTAAGTATTGTGGAACAAAAAGTATTTTAAGCATAATTGATTAGTAACATAACTTTTTGTCTAACCACAAATTAATACAAAGACTTGTTTAATTGAGTTAAAGTGATCTCACTCTTCAATCTTAACGCTGAGATACTGCTTTTATAATTACAGTACATGACTGGAACAGTGAAAAGGTTTTACCCAACCCTTAACTCTTAGCCTCCGTCTGCAATAAACATTTTTCAAATACAATGTAGCACAAGTCCTGCTCAAACTTTGCAAGTAGCACCACACTTCAAATAAACTACAGTATCTTTTCTCAGAAGGATTACCAGCACACACTTCCGTAAACTTTCTCTAATTAATCAATTTTTAAAATGTAAATAGTTATTATTCCTCCTCCCGCCCAAATCACCTAGAAGTTTTCCTTTATTTACACATTAAACTATTACTATAATACTGTAATTGAAATTAAACCCTGAGAAATTCTAGTAAAAAATACTAATGGTATTTCATGGTTTATGTTGAAGTCAGATACAATTAGATAAAATTTTCATAAACAGATCTTCCATAACAATATGTTTAACAAGCTACAGGAATACCTCAATATTTTTACTGGCAACATTCTTCACAACAGCAGGAAACAGCTCAGAAGCATTCTTTCCCTTTGCAATCATCTATTAAAAAACAACAAGAAAAGTAAAAACATTAATAACATAATAATATATCAGTGTGGTTTTTGTTTTGTTTAAAAAAAAAAGAGACAGACATTTATTCCAGATCTGTACTTCAAACTTGATTTCTGTTAAACTGAGCATGAAGTTTTATTTTTTTGTTTAACTACTAGACTTTACAGGATGCTGTCCATACAACAAAACCCCTCGGTGCTGGCCAGTTATGAACTTAAAGGGTGGAATCAATGAACTGAACTTTACCATATCAGACTGCAAAACATTTTTTTATTCTTTAAAATTAGCTTAAAACAAAGATCTTGCTAATCTAAAAAGCATTACAGAATTACCTTTTGGCAGCCACTATATAAAAAAAATAAATAAAAACTTGTATAACTACTTCTGATTTTAAATCCTGTTCCTTTTCCCAGGAAAAATTTTGGTGTACAACAGAACCAAGGACAAAAAACCTCGTTATAAAAATCAAATAGACATCATGCTTAAAGTGAAGTTGTTTTTCATAGCAAGTTAAACACAAAAGGCCTTAAAGTATTTATAAAGAACAAAAATCAAAGGTAGAAGAACGATCAGTCAACCTGCTGATTTATTTTTTTTTTATAAAGGAAGAAGTTTTCATGTTTGATCTCAGAGAAATATGTAACTAGGGCATGTAGTGAACAATGGAACCGTCTCAATAAAGAGCACAAACAACAAAACTCCAGTTTAGCTTCCACCCTTGTATGAACAGCTTCAGGAGGAAGTTATTTATAAAAACCAAGTGCAGGAAGTATTCCAAGTGAAGGAATAAATACTTCAACACACACCACGGGTGCACAACTCTTTTATCGCTAAGGTCTAATTCCAGCAGTGTATGCCCATACTTCCTGTCCAAGCTGCAAACCCTGGAATTTCATGTACGTGTTACACCAAGGTACAGTGCTGCTGAATGCAGGCTCAGAGCACTCCCAGCTATGGTCAAGGGCAGGATCCAGTCAGCCAAACATCAAGTTAATCAGAAAAGACAAGAGCTCGCTAAGACAAGCCAATATGCGGGAATCCAACACAGGAACATGAATTTGCAACTGCAGTTACTGCTGTTCATAACCATCTAGCATTCCCAGCATTGCTCAACTTTATAAAGTTGATTAAACTTCATACTCCTAACTTACCGGTCTGTTTGTGTATCTCATTATTAAAACACATTAAGAGCATAAAGAACTAGGATCTCATGCAACAAAAACAAGAAAACACGAAGCCAGGCAATACCTTGACAAACTGTATATTCAGAGAAGGTTAGAAGAAAGAAGCTAGAAGAAGAAAGAAGGTAGTTGAAGTTCAAGCTATCACTGAGTGAGCCTTTTAAAAGTGTTTAGAAGCAGCTGTCCAGCATAACATTTTAATTCAACCAACTTAACATCTTAAACTGTTTTTTGCAGCTGCATTAAAGCACAGGCAGTGACAAACTAAGAAGCAAGAACATTGTATGGGTTTCAAGGTGTTTAACTAAGAATCTAAATAAACCACTGCTCTCAGGACTGGCAGGGCTGTCTTTGTAATAAAAGCCAGATTTAGAGCAACCAGAGTCAAGCAGAACGTAGTAGGAAGATGCACTGCACAGAAATATCATAGAACAAAATATTATCAATCAGCTCATCTTGATACAACAGAAGTTATGCTATTCAAAAATAGGGATGATCCTTAAAGTTAGAATCCCCTGATAGGCTGTAACAGTATGACTCTATGTATTACTTGCATTATTTAACTCATCAACCATAATAGCTCCAGTGTACCATGTAAATATGTATTTAGGGTCTTTTAAAAGAGTGTATTTTGACTCATTAAGTTATAATGATTACTGTAAATCCTCCTTAGCTCATGGATCATTAACCTGAAAGAAGATAATGGTTCTTTCCAAGACTAAGGTCTATCACGTCATTTTTGTGGCTGTGCCTAGACGTTCTCCAGTTGTGTTGTCTTATATAACCAGAGCTCCTGCACAGATAGAAACTTTCATTCTAGAAGAAGCATTATGTCATGTCTACAAGTCTGTATGTGGTTCTGCCCCTACCAAATACAGATGCTGTGCATAAGACAAGAGTGTACTAAACTTTTTTTTTTTTTTGAGACACGCACAGACATTGATTAAATTCTCTCTGGGAAATCAGACATGTGAATCTGTTTCCCAATTTTTATGTTCTGAAGTCTTCAGGAGTGAAATTCCACTGAGGTTCTTCCCAGATGCAAAGTTCAGTTGCAACAGAAAGGTCAGGTTTCAAGACCTAGTAACCAGAATATCTTGGTTGTTGTAATATCAGTGTATGTTTTAAAAGAATTATCAGCTACTGTGTTTTCATGCCTATAGTAGAATAAACCTGGTTCTGTACACACTTCAAATTTATTTCTAAACCAGTAGTATTGCCCATAATCTTGCAGAGATTGCAATGATTTTAGGGCATGCATGTAAGAAAGAAACATACAATATAACATACTGACTGAAAAGACATTGTTGATCATTAAAGCCACACGAATATTCTAGCTGAAGATAGGCTTAGACACCTTCTAATTGGAGGAGTGGAAAGATAAAAAACAGGTTACTCCTAGGCTTGAAATTACATTCTTAAAAGAGTCGCTCTCTGCAGGACAGAATCTCCTTCTCCCCAGGAGAGAGTCTGCAAACCACCTTAAAGAAGGAAGAAGCAGCAAAAGAAGCCATAAGTAGTGTTCTCCTGGTACTTTTCCACCACACCTATATGAACAAATGAAGGTTCAGCCTCTTCAAGTCTACTAAAAGAGTAAGAAAACAATTGGCTTGCACAGTTTTTTCCCCTTCCAAAAATTAGTTAAAATGAGCATTGTAGTGAGACACATTAAACAATACTCTGACAATGGAGTTCCTTTTTCTTCAAATAATAAGGCTAAAGGAAGCCTTTCACCTCTGGAAAATACAACTCATCCCTGAGAACTCTCTAAATGTAAGCACACACCTGATAACACACAAGCATCTTTGTGCCCAGAAGCAGTATTATCACCACTGCTCCAAGAACTTAGGCTAATTATGCAAGGTCCCAGCCCTGGCCTGTAAAGTGCATTGTTTCAGTTTGTTATGTGAACCAAGGGTATGTACCAGGTGTCTGTTGTTATGAAACACAGTTTAAACAAAGGACAACAGCAAATATCTTGAAAACAAGGAAGAGACTGAAAACAGAGGATCCAGTAATTCAAACAACTCACTGAAGTAATGGTCAACTTACAAGCTAGAAGTCTGTTTCTGCTTTAAGAAAAGCAGTAGCAGCTAAGCACAGAAAAAATAACCAAGAAACAGAAGGTGCCTGTTGCCATCTTCCAGCAGTGCTTCAAACAGGGACAAGAAATCAAGGACTAGGAACTGCCTAAAAACTCAAATATCTTCTAAAAGGACAAAAAACTGGAATTAGGAGATAGCGGAGCGGATGAAAGAGTATGTTCAATCAGTTCTGCTTTCCTTTGCTGAAGAGCTCTTGAGCCTGATCACATCAGCCTAAGACAATCAAAGACCACAGCCATCCACATTTTATCTACTCATCACCAGCTCCATGGTATCATAATCTTCCAGGTAATTAAATAAACAGTTGTTAAGAACTGCCTTGAATATGTAGCAGCAGCAGGCATTTATAATGAGTGCATGGGCTCATTGCACATTATAAATGAGAATGCAATGACCAAAGTGCATTGTTTGGAGAAAAAAAATACAAAAACAAAATAAATCTAGTAAAGCCTTGGTTTAAAATTTAAAGCTGATCCAATTTATTAGTTTCCAATTCTTCCATGTACAGATAAAGATCTGGCCACCTTTTTGAAAAACAAAACCAATGGAGCTACAAGCAACTCTCCCCAATCTTCCTGCCCACAGTAAGAGCAAGAAGAAAGACCTTTTCTGATGGATGTAGAAGAATAAGTTATCATAGCTTGAAACCACGGCACTTTTAATGGCCATGATTTCTTCCAACAACACCTCTGCATGCCAGACTCTCACTGGTCAAACCATGAGGTATCCCATATCATGGTGGAGAAGATGAACCCAGAAACCTTTCACCAAAAAAAAAAAAAAAAAAAGTAATTAAGTTCTGAGATAGTAGTTGATAGGTTACCCAGATCTATTAGGTAACTGATGTCTTTGGCAGGACTAGGATCAAAGGCAAGAACTGAGGACAAACAGCTTAAGCAAAATCTTCGTCACTAGAGGATAATGAAGGAAGAAACTGCTAACTCTCGAGTCAGAGGAAAGAACATGATTGTGTCATACAACCTGTACTGGCTCACTTGAGTGCATGCTTAGATAGGATTAGCTCATGTAAAAAACAAGCCAAAAAAAAAAAAAAAAGCACATCCAGAGGAATCTGAAGGAACAATGAAAGAAAGCAACTGCAGAAGTCCCAGAAAAAGAAGTCAAGTAGACACTGAACAGCTTTCCGCAGCACATTCTTCTAATACTTTTAAGAAATAAAGGGCCTTTATCAACTTCATGATGTTTAGTTTACAGGGATTAAACACACAATAGTGTTACACATTATTTAATCACCTCTAGGTGTACATAGTTCAACTAAAATACTTAGTCAAATCTAAAGGCAGCATGCTCAATTTAAAACAGAACAAAAAAATCTTTATAATCTAAAAAAGTAAAAACAGTACACGCAATTTACCATTTTACTCCGTTATTTTCCTGTCTGCTGAATTAAGACAGCAATTGAAGCTTCTCCGAAAGAAGAATTTCCTATGTAAGATCTCATTTCCCTACTGAACATATTTACAGGCATATTGGCATAGTTACACAAATATTTTAAAGTAAGACTGCATATATTTAGCAATTTCTACACAAAATTCCAAATTAAGGACTCACAGTAGCTTTTAAACACCATTTAGAGATTCAAATGCTGACTTGGTACAGGACCTGGAAAGTAAAAAACTGTATTCACATCCAAAAAATAAAAATAAAAATTTAAAAAATCACATACCCCAACAATCCTTTTCATAGCATCCAGCTTTGCAGAATCTTTACTGCTTTCCAACATTTGTTTTAGGTCTTCATTTCTACAGTAAAAACACAGTAAAGCATCAATTAGAAAAAGTGAAAAATAAAACCAGAATACCATTTTTATATTCTTGCACCAATTCAGCAACTTGAGGTGAAGCACTGCTCCTGCTTGGCTACTTTTAAATTGTATTTGTTAACATGCTGGCATTGTATAATGAAGTGTTTAGAGTAAAGGAATCTATCAGATTCCAACAATAAAGCAAGCCCATGCAATTTCAACCTGCTGTTAACCGAACCTTGGCTGGAAGGTTGAAGTCCTCAGGAAAGAGAGGAGCACAATTTGAACCAGTTACTTATTCGCTCCCCCATCTCTCTCGTAAGGGCCAGATGTAACAGCCAGAGGTTGACAAATTTTTGATAAAAATATAGTATCAGCTTACGTAAATCACCAAAAAGCCCAAGAGCAGATTTCATTATGGTCTGAATTCCAACAAGAATCAAGCACATAACCTTACATTTTCATTTGCTTTTCTGATTGTAAATTGCTATCCCCGGTCCTCAGGATTAAAAGCCTCAGGTCTCTACCTGGTACATCTATCCTGTATGCCGTAAGATTAAGACAGCCACATGGTTAGACACATACAGCATCCAAGCACTTTTTTCAGCTGAAAAAATTCTGACACAAAAATATTACCTTGATAAGGATGTTCTCTCACAAATTATTATCATCACATCTATTATTTAGATGTGATTATTATCACATCTAAAAAGCCTCACCCTGTTTGGCTTTTTAGGTGCAAGGAGATCGCAGTGTAACTGCACTTACAGACTCTGAAAATTTACAAAAAAGGTTCTTTGAAGAAATAGCCTTTTCAATGATTAGATTGCTTGAGTGCTAAAAAAATATGAAGCACACAGTTACCCAAGAAGCGACACCCGCAATACTCCAAATAACTCCAAAAATGTTCCAGGTTAACAAATTCTGTGAGCTTCCACATAGTGGAAAGCAACATGGGACCCAGACAGGATTTCAAAAGTGAACATGAAACCTAGATATATTCTAATTTATCACTGCCCTCAGAATTTCAGATGAGGAAGAAAAAAAAAAGGTTTAAGCCAAAGCCAGAATTAATTACAATGAGAAAAAAAACACTGTCATCCATTCCTTCACAAACCTATACATAGCATTTTTCCTACTTGCAAGGGATAGAATGACTCTACTAAAGATTTTCCTCATATTTTCAGACCCCAAAGTGCATCTACCCCCTGCTCCTCCACAAGAAATCCATATCACCCACACACTTCAGTATACATGAACAAAATTAAGACCCACAACTAGTCGGGGAAAAAAATCCAAACAACATTTTTTCCTAATAAACCAAAACAAAAACATGCAAAATTCAAAATGCAGATACCTACATGCAACTTCCAGCTGAAGCCTAACTATTTTTTCAAAAACAAGTATTACATGAAATATGGAGACAACCCAATACAGATGGACTCTTGTAAACATTGGTTTAATTTGACAGCTTAATATTTAAGTATTATCTTTAAAAGATTAAAAAAAAAGTGGAAGCATTCTATTTCCTTGTCTCCTTCAGCAGTTTCCCATATACCACTAGGAACACCTCATTTTGTCTGCATTGCACATAAAAGATTGGACTGTTCTTCAATTATGCCTGTAAGTGTTCAAAGTCATTCTTCTATTGCTACATTTCTTTAGTTATTTGCTTCAGACCATTAAATTATATTTCCTATCCAACTTTGTTCTGTATACTGTTAAGATTGGTTTAATATGTCTATAGTTGTCCTTTTTCTCTAGGGCAAGTGGTAACATCCAGCGTACCTTCTTCTTTACAACACCACCCCAGGTTGGCAAGTCTGTTAAAAATAACTAATGCTCTGATTTAGAATCACAGAATGGTT